>NW_007377489.1:119101-138103 GCF_000475195.1 Diaphorina citri | reverse complement strand
GTGGACGGTTCAGTCGACATCGATAGATGGCCGGTGGACTAAATGTGGACACACCTTTACACAATTTTTCCACGTACTCTTCGGTCTTTCCACGAGTTGTAGAAGTTGTTGGAGTTATGAAGTGGGGGAGGAAGCTTGAGACAGTCAGTTAAATTCTCTGCCAAGACGTTCAGCACATATTTTCAACAAATCGAAATATTTCACCAAGTTCAAAGGTACCCTGTAAGTATATTATAAACAATATGTATAGGTAACGTAGGAACAAAATAGCGAATAATACGTTTTCAGAATCGTTAACACAAAATTGTTTACATCAATAAAAACTTCGAATTTATTTGACTTGGACTTTCTTCTTTTTCTTCTCTTATTGAGTCCATTTCTATTTTTAGTTTGGATTTTTTTTTCAACAATGATTTAAGAAGTAAGAATTTAAATTCTTAATATTTTATTTTACTCCAGTCTAAAATTCAGGAAAACATCAAAAGGAAATACATAAGTAAGCTGTGAACTTTGAGGTACTTGGGCCGAAATGAATAGAGGAACTTTGATGTAAATTATTGTGGGTATGAAAGTATGAATATAAAATCCCATTTTTATGAAGAAGGGCAATCATATAACATTCAGCTTCGATTCCCAGTGTGGTCGGAAATTTTTAGCTATATGTTTTCATACATTCCGTGTGTCTCTCTATATTACATTACGTTTACCCTGAAGTCTAGAAATATTTCAGCTGATTCATGTGGTGTTAAAAAATTAAAAATATGTTGTACTTTTCCTCTACTTAATTGTTTCGTAAATAAGTGAGTTATTTTAACCATAACTCAACTCTGAATGTTTCTTGCGTAAACAAAAGCTACGTCTCTTTGAGAAGCATTTCGTTCTGGACCATATGGAAATTGTTCGAAATGTAAACATGGATTTTATATGATTTTTTCAACTCTCGTATTGTTTTATAGCATTCTGCTTTGACCTCTTCAGTACTCCAATGCAAAGGCCCAATGCCCATACCCATATGAGGATTTACGGACTGTGGAGTTTTGATAGAGTCCACTCTGTTGTGATTTAGATCCAACTATGTTTTGACTATCAATTCCAATAATGGTATTAGGCCATGTTTTTTACAAGTTCTAAGTTCGGGTAGGTACAATAACTTTTTAACCTAATTTTATGTGCCTTGATGGGTTATTGGGTGTCACCATTGGCTGATGAGTTATCTTGAGAACTGAAGAGACGAGTAAACATTTTATTAACATTAATTTTCATTTTCCATTGAACAAAACCACAAATATCCGACATTTCTTAGCTATTTGAACGAAAACGAGGATTTACGGACTGTGGAGTTTTGATAGAGTCCACTCTGTTGTGATTTAGATCCAACTATGTTTTGACTATCAATTCCAATAATGGGATTAGGCCATGTTTTTTACAAGTTCTAAGTTCGGGTAGGTACAATGACTTTAACCTAATATTATGTGCCTTGATGGGTTATTGGGTGTCACCATTGGCTGATGAGTTATGTTGAGAACTGAAGAGACGAGTAAACATTTTATTAACATTAGTTTTCATTTTGCATTGAACAAAACCACAAATATCCGACATTTCTTAGCTATTTGAACGAAAAATATTGTTTATAATATACTTACAGGGTACCTTTGAACTTGGTGAAATATTTCGATTTGTTGAAAATATGTGCTGAACGTCTTGGCAGAGGACATGCATATTTCTTAATGTGTAGGTACTTACCGCCCACCATTACTAATATACAGAGGTACTTACATGGTCTTATGTGTTATTTTAGTTGGTACTATTTAACGTTATCGTAATAGTCTGCCATTAATAGTGCACTAAATGTAACAATACTCACGACGGAATCTGTCTAAAATTTGACGATTGACGACCATAATAGCTCGCTTGTTGGGTGTGAAAGATGACACTACCTGGTTCTCTTTCGTCCTACACGATTTCTATGAGTAAGTTCATCTGCAATCTCCAACTCTTCTGTATTAGGTATCCCCTTTATCTATTATTGTGCACCATCAGTTCTGGTAGCCTTTGTCATCTTGTACTGGTACATACATACATACATATACTGTAACAAATGCCGAGAAAAAATAGAATAGGAGGGGGGAGGTGCCTAATGGTCTGGCATTAGATTATGTACAGGATGGTTCAAAATGCTAAATACAAATGGTTGGAAAGATAAAATAATAAAAGGTCTGATAGAGAGGAGGTCTTATAGTTCTGAAATCGAAGAGAGGAGCGTAGCAGGAGATGATAAAGTGTACAAGGCAAAGGTTATGTAGGAATACCTATACATACATGGTACTGGTACATACATACATACATACATACATATACTGTAACAAATGCCGAGAAAAAATAGAATAGGAGGGGGGAGGTGCCTAATGGTCTGGTATTAGATTATGTACAGGATGGTTCAAAATCCTAAATGCAAATGGTTGGAAAGATAAAATAATAAAAGGTCTGATAGAGAGGAGGTCTTATAGTTCTGAAATCGAAGAGAGGGCTAGGGATCCTAGGACAAAAACCATTTTCAAAGACAGTCATCTTGAATGTTACCAACTAGCGCTGTTGAATTGATCCCACACACATGACTAAACAACATGTCTTTGTAACAATATTAGCTCTTTATTCAATACCCAGTACAGTGTACATATTATGCGTTGTTTTAATTTGAATAGGTACACAATATGCAAGGTAAGTGTTCTAGTTTCAACACCAGACACCTAAGTCACCAGGATGTAGCGCCTACAGAATTCTACCTTGTCTCGGTATTTAACGTCTGCTAATGAATTGCGAGCTCTTTGGGAATCGCGAGCTATTTCCGAGCTGGCCGTTTTTGATGAACTTGGAATCGTGGTGCATAGAGCACTGGATCTACTCATAGCACAATAGGTATGTGTTCAGTCATTGACCTGGTGACTTTGCTTCCATGTTCCGTGGTTATTTTATCTTCCAGCATTGTTGATGTTTATATCTTGTGATAACTGAGGACACTGAGGTCCAGTTACTTGCTTCATGCGACATGAAACTTTGCTCTACTTGGGGATCCAGATCAAAGAAGAAATCCAAGGAAGAGATTGATTTCCTTTGAGCGGTTTCATATCTTTCCTGAGCTCTGACTCTCTGACCCTGATACAGAAAGAGATCTGAAGACTGGACTGGTGGACCCGGTATTGTTATAGTTGTAAGTTTGCCAGCATTGATCCGGTATGGCTGATCCCGCAGTAAAGAACCTAGTAGTCTGTCAGAGATCCTCTATCTTTTCAAACTAAAACCAGCGCAATGGGCTCCTCGGCCATTGAAGTGGTACTTTCTAAAAACTGCCTAGGTACAGATCTTTTACTTTCCTTGTCCTCAGAGTGTAAGAAAGTATTTTATCAATGAATTTCTTCAAAAAATACATATATCTCACAAGACCCATTACTTTCTTTATACTCATTTATTTTGAGTGAACAGTGTGAACACATATTTCGACATTAACGACAATATCTCACATTACAAGGGATTTTCTCCTAAACATTTACTTGGTAAAATTAGGTGCATTGCATATTATCCCATAATATGGGATATGGGACCCATATCCCTTTAGCTTCTAAAGAACTACTGGGCCATACTGTAGATCAGGGGTTCCCAAACTTTTTTTTCTACGCGACTTTTTTTTTAATTTTTGAACGCTCCACGGCCCCCTTTATTGTATTTTCTGTGATCTTCCCAGGGGTCTTGAAGTCCTTCACGCCCCCCTCAGTGGCTGCGGACCTAAGTTTTACAGAATCACTTCTGCAGAGCACTTTATCATCTCCTGCTACGCATTGGTATCGGTAACATGAAAGTATGATGAAAGGAACCTTGGGGTGATTTGGATCAATACTCACGTACACATCATCCCATATTTCGTCTTTATTTTCTGAAGCTGGGAGAGGGAAAAGCCTCACAGATGATAATAAAGTCGTTTTTTCCTCACGAAAACTGATGCTCATTTCCTCAAGAAGTCTCTTTTGCCGTGGTAGCTCCTGTACTAAACCATTGGAAATCCAAGATGGCGCGCCGTCGTGATTAGGGAAAATGGTTTCAGTTTCCCAAAGGAAAACACAGCTACATTAAGAATGATAAACATTGTTCGTCATTCATTCGTTAAAAAAGGCGTTCTAACTACTGAAACGCCATCGCCAGGTCGTTTAAGCCGGAAAGTTATCCTGCTGCTAATTAACCGACTGTAAATCCGGGCAATAGTCTGAAAAACATGCGGTTTTTCATTTTTGCAGGTACATTCGTACCTATCTTACTGGGAGTCCAAGGGGCCGACAATTTTTTCCTACTTAGTACTTATCCAGGTTTCCAAATTATAAAACTGTTTCTCAATGACAATTATAAATGACGGGTCACATTTTTTTTTTTTTTTTAAGATGAGTGTTTTAATTTTTTCCCGTTTATCCGAGTTTCCCATTTAGACGGTTCCCTCTTAGACAGGTTCAATTGTATCTGTGACACCCTGTATACAGGCAATACCTTATGTACTCGTTCTGTCGGATGCTCTAGTTTGTTATCGCCTCTTCCTTATCATGTCGAATGACCCCTTCCCTTGCCCCTTATCTCCAAGTTTCCACATCCTTTGTAATCCATTCATAGGCAAATCATACTCAACATGTCCGACAAGATGGCCTGGAAATTTGAAAAAATTGAAAACAAATTTTATGCCTTACTTATTCTTCAGAGTTCATGGCAACGGTCGTACCTTAATTAGACTTGGGTACTTTATCATGGACACTCGTTGCTTGAAGTTGAAATCCCAGAAGAGGTTTATACCTTTGCCTTTACCGCCTAGTTTACCTTTAAACCTACATAAATGCCTAGAACACCGCAAACTAGTGATCAAAGATCCCGACTTTTGCAAATTCGTAGAAGCTTAACCCATCCGATGCTCTAGTTTGTTATCGCCTCTTCCTTATCATGTCGAATGACCCCTTCCCTTGCCCCTTATCTCCAAGTTTCCACATCCTTTGTATTCCATTCATAGGCAAATCATACTCAACATGTCCGACAAGATGGCCTGGAAATTTGAAAAAATTGAAAACAGATTTTATGCCTTACTTATTCTTCAGAGTTCATGGTAACGGTCGTACCTTAATTAGACTTAGGTACTTTATCATGGACACTCGTTGCTTGAAGTTGAAAGCCCAGAAGAGGTTTATACCTTTGCCTTTACCGCCTAGTTTACCTTTAAACCTACATAAATGCCTAAAACACCGCAAACTAGTGATCAAAGATCCCGACTTTTGCAAATTCGTAGAAGCTTAACCCATCTTTGAGGGCTTTTTGCCCCTACACCTAAGTTTTTGTCCTACCTGTAGAATGCGCTTTATAGGTATTCATTTTTTAGGAACTTTGTTAATTTACTAATATCTACCTGCATTACCTACCTTTATAAGGAAGAAATAATACTACATTGGTATTGCATGGCATTCCTAATTTTGCTCTGATTTACATTACGTTTACCCTGAAGTCTAGAAATATTTCAGCTGATTCATATGGTGTAAATTCATGTGGTGTATATGTTTGATTCAAATTAAATTGATCCCTAGGTCCTAGGATCTCCCTTGACAAATGGAGTGTATAAGTATAGTGCTTTATTTAGAGTAGACTGTCTAGAATCAAAAGATGTAGCCTTACTCCTGGACTTGGATCTCAGAGAAGAACATACCGTGGAAATTTGATGACTCGCTGCCTGCTGCTACAGCAACATACCTGTAACCTGCTTCAATGCAAACCAAATAAAAAATTGATTACGTCCCATTTATACTGAGCCTCCTATTGGTAGATGGAATATGATAACCTCAACAAAAGTTAGCAGGGTTACCTACAAGGGAAGGGTTATCAAATTTCAGTAAAATGTAAACGCGGCATAAATCACAAGAAAAAAAATATTAATGATTGAAAATATTATGAGGCTTGCGTATTCCGGGAAAAGGGAAGCTAGAAATTAACCCGTTTCGCAAGATAACCTTTCGATAATGTAATGTAATTAATTGACCTCTTATGAATTCAGAATAAGGACTACGTCACTATTTTGTCTCTACTGTAACCAAGAAATGCCTTCATTATCAATATCATAATCATCAATTCCTTACGAGGTGAATCTATGTTGGCGAGGCAGTATGGACGGTTCAGTCGACATCGATCGATGGCCGGTCGACTCTTTAGAAAGAAGATTTGTATCCGCTATACACGTCTATGAACTCTTCAAACTATTATGTCTATTTTTTTTTTTTTTTTTTATCATTTGTAATGAAACTAATAAATGATATGAGCACTGAGTTACAACACTAAGGTAACAAGCAACAAAGGCCCAATAATCCTATCCAACTCGATAACTCAATTTTAGCCTGTGAGACTTGGACATAAAGTTCGCATTAGAGTCAGTACTTATCCACGATGACTTCTGTTTCTTATCTAATATTAAAACCACGACACGCTTGTAGGGATCTCGGGATCGAAGTTGACCTAATATGGTATTATTCTTTTATGAACCCATTGTTATACAGGGTTGTAAAAGATGTTCTTCAATTGAAGAAGCCGTCTTCTCATGGGCCAAACTTTGAATTTCATCAGAGGAGAATAGTTGCCGGAAAAGATGAAGTTTGAAAAGACGAAAATCGAAAAAGGTATGAGAGAAAAAGACCTGACGTAGATGAAGTTACCATCCCTACACTTAGGTACTTACTTGCATAAAGTTACGATTCCTACACTGTTGATATGATGTATGGAGGTGCTTAACTGAGTTACCGAGATAATGTATCCGGGCTACCCAGTATGGAGATAAATGCATGCATGATTGTCAATAAGTAAATTTAAAATTTATTGTAATCTAAGAATAAGTACCCAGATATGTACTGAATTAAAGCTACCAATTCATATCTAACAATCTCAGAGTGCAAAAGTTCAGCGCATGTTTGCATGTTTGACAAAAATGTTATCTGAGTATACTCGTAGAACAACTTAATAGCAGATAATATAGAGACATACCGAATGTATGAAAACATATAGGTAAAAATTTCCGACCCCACTGGGAATCGAAGCTGAATGTTATATGATTGCCCTTCTTCATAAAAATGGGATTTTATATTCATACTTTCATACCCACAATAATCCACATCAAAGTTCCTCTATTCATTTCGGCTCAAGTACCTCAAATTCCACAGCTTACTTATGTATGTATTTCCTTTTGATGTTTTCCTGAATTTTAGACTGGAGTAAAATAAAATATTAAGATTATTTAAGAATTGAAATTCTTACTTCTTAAATCATTGTTGACAATTTTTAATGGATAGGCAAAATGGATTCTAAGTGGTTAGAAACCGGATTGCAGTATCCCAGCATTCACCAACTGGGAAGGGGTGTTTACACACTAAGCAGCAAGGCCATGTGTGATTTTATATAAATAAATAAAAAATATACATTACTATTTATCTGTCTCTATTTTCAATTCAAGGGCCCAAGGGTATACCAGGCCAGGGTAAACCAATCAGGGGACCCCCAGGAGAGCCTGGCTCCCCCGGATTTCCTGGACTCGAGGGAGACGTTGGCTTTCCCGGACTGCCAGGCCGACCGGGACTGAAAGGTCCCAAGGGCAATGACTGTGGGTTCTGTCCTCCTGGCAGGCCGGGAGTGAAAGGCGAGGCGGGAGAGGCAGCGATAAATGGAATCCCAGGGGACCCTGGAGCTCCTGGCCGTATGGGAGAGAAAGGGTCAAGAGGTCCGGATGGAAAAATGGGACCGCCTGGAAACAAAGGACTGGATGGGAAACATGGAACACAAGGTATGTTTGATTCAAATTAAATTGATCCCTAGGTCCTAGGATCTCCCTTGACAAATGGAGTGTATAAGTATAGTGCTTTATTTAGAGTATTTAGACTGTCTGGGGAAAATGACCTAATAGTCAACTCCGAGCATTTGAAAAAACAACTTATTTAGACTGTCAGCTTAGAACAAGTTGTTCCATTATACCCACAGTATACCTGAAGTGTGCCTGAAGGTATATGTTTTGTTCCAATCCATTCGACCCCTAAAAGCTAGTTAAAGCAGTTTAAATTTACTAAGAAGCTAATATTTTAATAAAATCTGAACCATCTCAACCTTCTACTTATATTTTCTTTGCTAGTGGTCCTACTTTCACGTTTCTCTCTCCTCGCTATTAATCTTGTTTGTCATTTGGTTTGGTTCTTCAGGTATTGAAGGTCCTCCAGGACCACCTGGAGCTCCTGGTAAGCTAGCACCACTAAGTCGGGTGGATATAGCGAGAGCCGTAGGCGATCAGGGTCTGCAAGGAATTGAAGTGGGTAAAAAAAGAGTCTCTTTTTAACATAATGAAATTGTAATATTCCAGGTTTGCGAGGTGACCCCGGAGAGGGTGGCATCAACAGCAAGGGTACCAAAGGAGAGAGCGGTGTCTATGGAATTCCTGGCTTGCAAGGTCCTCGTGGTCCAATGGGAGAGAGGGGACCTCCTGGATATCAAGGACCTTATGGCGAACGAGGACCTAGAGGACAAATAGGATTTCCAGGTCCTAGAGGTAACAGAGCAATATTAAATTGAAATAGTTTTCTTTATTTTTTAACAATTATGTAAAATAGGATTTCCAGGTCCTAGAGGTAACAGAGCAATATTAAATTGAAATAGTTTTCTTTATTTTTTAACAATTATGTAATTTAGTATATAGAATAATTATAGATCTTCCTTAAGCGTGCCAACCTTGTTAGCTTGAAAGGTCTGCCTTGTAAGCTAGGTCGCGGGTTCGTTTCTCGCCCGGACGGATTTTATCCTTTTTTTTTAAAAGACTCAATAAGAGAAGAAAAAGAAGAAAGTCCAAGTCAAATAAATTCGAAGTTTTTATTGATGTAAACAATTTTGTGTTAACGATTCTGAAAACGTATTATTCGCTATTTTGTTCCTACGTTACCTATACATATTGTTTATAATATACTTACAGGGTACCTTTGAACTTGGTGAAATATTTCGATTTGTTGAAAATATGTGCTGAACGTCTTGGCAGAGAATTTAACTGACTGTCTCAAGCTTCCTCCCCCACTTCATAACTCCAACAACTTCTACAACTCGTGGAAAGACCGAAGAGTACGTGGAAAAATTGTGTAAAGGTGTGTCCACATTTAGTCCACCGGCCATCTATCGATGTCGACTGAACCGTCCACTCTGCCTCGATAACATAGATTCAACTCGTCCCGATCGACGGCCGGTCGACTATGTTTGGACACACCTTTATAAAGGATGAGCGATAGAAGAAAGTAAAAGTCGCAGAGGTACAAAACCAAGCGACTTGGAAGTGATTGACTAAAAAGTACAACCTGCTTGAGCGGAAAAAGACGGAGTAAAAGTCGCAGAGGTACAAAACCAAGCGACTTGGAAGTGATTGACTAAAAAGTACAACCTGCTTGAGCGGAAAAAGACGGAGTAAAAAAAGTTAAATACCCAATATTATGTACATACTTCGGAAGATGCAGTGCAGGATCCGGAAGCTGCAGTACTTGGGCCATATCATGAGATACGAGACCAAGTATTCTCTCCTGCAGCTGATGATACAGGGGGAAATCGACGGAAGGAGAGGACCAGGAAGAAGAAGAATATCCTGGCTTCACAACCTTAGGAAATGGACAGGCAAAACATCAGCTGAACTCTTCCACATTGCTGTGAACAAAGTCAAACTTGCCAGGCTGGTCGCCAACATCCGAAACGGATAGCGCACTACAGGAAGAAGATTGTCCTTCATTGTCCCATTCTCACCCTGTATTTGTTTTCCCCTCGCCCCTACGACCACCCTGTAATATAAATCTCATGCGATTATCGCACAAAATGAACGAAAAATAAAAACAATACTCACGACGGACTGAGGGGGGCGTGAAGGACTTCAAGACCCCTGGGAAGATCACAGAAAATACAATAAAGGGGGCCGTGGAGCGTTCAAAATTAAAAAAAGTCGCGTAGAAAAAAAAGTTTGGGAACCCCTGATCTACAGTATGGCTCAACAAGCATCTCTCTCTGCATCATGGACTAAGAACGGTAACAAGCCTGTCTTTTGTTATTAAAACTTATCTTTACCTGTGCAATACTGGTTAATAATTGAGATGACATCAGTTAGGTACTGTTCTTCTAAGCCTGACCACTGACCATGCTTGAAAATTTCACTATCGGTCTCACAGTTTCAATTATTACCTAAGGTATTTGATTCCTAATTGCAGGGACTGCGGTTTTAATCCTTACAATCCTTACCCTAATATTATAAATAAGAAGTAGGTAAAATACAAAGGAAAGCCATTAGTAAGACCAAGTTCAAGCAAATCGCTTTGAGTCTGTTTATAACTTGACACATGATCCATCTCTTCCTCATTCTCGGCTTCAAAGTTGAATTTCATTGCCGGATATAAAGTCATTTGTTTTATCATTTATCCAGAACATGGATTCTTATTTGTTCCATTCCATCTCAGTCGTTTGACATAGTTTCTATTTTTATAAAGCAAAATGGCATAACTTATAACTTATGCATCATGGAAGCATTTTTACCCTCCCTATTTTATTAATAGTTGACTACAATTTTCTGCTCAATATTCTGTTGCACATTATTTTTTATCTATTTTGTAATGATGTATTCTTTTCTAATGACTCTTGTCTGTGTTTCTCAGAGTTCAATGTGTAAGCTCTTTTATTCTGTTGGAATTTAAATGTCTTGTCCTTCCCTTTTCATGGAATCATTAATTTGTGCTCCTTGGCCGTGAAACAATCATTTAAGGAGGAGGAATACTTTTATCAGACTGTAAATTAAAATGAAAATTAGCGGTTAACATCTAGTAAACTATCTATAGTTTCTCAGAGTTCAATGTGTAAGCTCTTTTATTCTGTTGGAATTTAAATGTCTTGTCCTTCCCTTTTCATGGAATCATTAATTTGTGTTCCTGGGCCGTGAAACAATCATTTAAGGAGGAGGAATACTTTATCAGACTGTAAATTAAAATTAAAATTAGCGGTTAACATCTAGTACACTATCTATAAATAGCTTAGAGTATCTTTTCATTTAAGTATTTATTATTAAATCATTTTTCCTGGAGAAAATATGATGCTATGTCAAAAATGATGCAGGAAAATCCTCTTGTTATGAGTTCCTTTTGAACGGTATGCTAGTTTTCTAATGACCGGGAGCACAATCTCAGTTTACGTTTCTTTAAGTTTAATTCTTGCAAACCAATCTGATTGGCTAAAAAGTTTGAATTCAACCAAAGAGATTGGTTAATATATTTAGATTTTGAATTTAGATTGTGGTCCTAGCCATAAAGGAAGGTTGGGTAGAGCCTTATTTCTGAATTTCTCCAAGATGGTATTTCCGAATTTCTCGAAATTGAAATCTCTTTTGATATTAAAACCCCAATCAACCGAATTATCATACAAACGAGTGTGTTCCCACAATGAAGAAATCATGTTACTCGAAAGGTCATGTAACTTGAAATAAGAACAATTGAGGAGTACCAGTAACAAACGTTCGGTTGTGTTTTTCTTATGAAGCGTGCAATACCAAGCCCATCTATGGTCCATGAATAGGACCAGTAACAAACGTTCGGTTGTGTTTTTCTTATGAAGCGTGCAATACCAAGCCCATCTATGGTCCATGAATACTGTGTGTCCCAGAATGGAGGATAAATGCACTCGCTATCAATCCCTCATCTCGTGGTATGTTGCTCCTTTAGCGATCTTTTATGGTGCTTCTTAAATAGTCCTTTGTAGCGCTCCTTTAACGGTAATATGTGGTGCTCCTTTAACGATCCTTCGTGGTGCTCCTTAAATAGTCCTTGGACATGCTTCTTTAGCAGTCCTGTGAAGTATAAATTCCGTTACCACTCAGTTACACACATCGGCAGTGTCTTGCCGTCCTCTTTAATTTAAGAAATGAAATGAGTCAAGCAAAAAGCAATCTAAGGGATTTTCGTTTTTGGTTCTTTGTGATTGAATTTTTGATGGACATGTGACGTTTACATAGATGCTTGTAAATGAAATGAGTCAAGCAAAAAGCAATCTAAGGGATTTTCGTTTTTGGTTCTTTGTGATTGAATTTTTGATGGACATGTGACGTTTAGATGCTTGTGTAATTTTGTTTATAATGCACAGACTGATGACTTGATGTAGCTTTCTGTATCTACATTCAGTTCCATGATTTACACGCACACATGCTGTCATAATGCCATTAGAAGCTATCAGTTTCCTTTTTGATTTTATGAATGAAAAGCCGGAACCAGAGACCGGAATGTGTGGGCAGTGGCATATTATCGAGCGGAAGTGTTATCACTTGTTATCAGAGGCGAGGAAGTGTGAGGATCCAAAGAGTTTCATCACTTCAGCTTGATATCTCTCTGTGTGAGGGTATTACGAAAGCGGAATTTGGGTGGAAGTATCCGTTTTGTGATCTCTCTGAGTCCTAACATTGTTCTTGGGAGGGAGGGAGCAAGTAGACTGGAAATTTTGAAAAATTGGACTGGAAAACCGGGAAAAGTCAGGGAATTTTATTTTTCCATTTTGGTAGACACCCTGTATCCGGGTAGAAACGTGATTGTCGTGTCCTAGGATTCACCAAACCGGATTCTATCCGCTTTCAACCCTCGTCGAAAAATCTCCAATTTTTAATGGATAGGCAAAATGGATTCTAAGTGGTTAGAAACCGGATTGCAGTATCCCAGCATTCACCAACTGGGAAGGGGTGTTATTTGTAATTTTATTTTATTTATTTACACGCTAAGCAGCCCTCGCCCCCCCCTCCCAATACGGCCCTGAATACATAGGGACCTCACAATAAAAGATTACATGAGCTTAAAACATCAATGGACGGCGATCCTGGTATTTGAGGTCCCTACACTGAGCGGGATCCATTTTTGGTCTGAGTGAGGTATACAGTTCATAGAACCACTAGTAAATAAATGATAACTTATCCATAATTTTATATGCTTTTGATTTCAGGGCTGTCACGGCTGCGCAAATAGACTCACATGTAATTGCGATGGGATCGTGGGCCTTCCTGGAGAGAAGGGTGTAAGGGGTATTGAAGGGGCTGAAGGAAATCCTGGTGACACAGGGCCAGATGGGCCCCCAGGACCCCCGGGGAAAGAGGGCATCATGGGGGAGTGGGGAGAAACGGGAGAGAAAGGCATGCGTGGGGACAAGGGCTTCCAAGGTCCCAAAGGAAGAGCAGGGTTACAAGTAAGTGGAAATTACTATGGTTATGTTGGTTCATCCCATTCTGTTTAATTGTTTATTGGGTTACTTACTAGGACATAGTAACCCAAAAAGTAAAATACTATCATAGTCCTAAGATTTAATTCAATTAATTACTTTTTAGTTATTTTATTTTTTACAGAATATTAAAGTTTGGGAGAGAAAAAATAGACAGATTACTGGCAGCATTGATTTTTTGTTTCAAATATGATGAAAACAAATTAATAGGTATACTATAAAAACATAATTCACAGTGCCGCCGTCCATGTTAACTATGTACTGATATTATAACGTTTCATTTCCCCAGGGTTATCCCGGACCACCCGGTTACCCAGGACCTAAAGGTTTAGACGGGTGTAATGGAACTGATGGGGCACCCGGTATTGCAGGAATTCCGGGAACGTCCGGGAAGAGGGGAGAATTTGGAGCTGATGGACAACGAGGTATTTAACTATATCATATAATCTTATATTAAATAAAATTCTTGATTTGTCTGTAGTTCAGACTCTGTACCTACATGGCTTACCTAATTGTGAACGTTTTAGTTATCCTTAAGTCGTTATGCACCAATTCCAAATATCGTAGTAGAAAAGACCTTCAATATAATTGTTCAACACAAAAGTAAGGATATTAAAAGAAAGAAGGAATTTTAATTGTGTTAAGCATATAAATGCTTGTCACAAATGTCGTTCCTCGCTTAACAAACTACGCTAAATTTTACGACTTGACTTGTAAATGTACCACCAACCTCCAGATTCAAAGTCCACCGTGTTCACCACTACACACACCACTGAAGTGGGTCGACTTGACTTGTAAATGTACCACCAACCTCCAGATTCAAAGTCCACCGTGTTCACCACTACACACACCACTGAAGTGGGTAGGAAGTGAAGGACTGCCGGGCCTCGTAGGACCACCAGGAGCGAAAGGATTTCCCGGACAGCCTGGCAGAAAAGGGGAGAAGGTGAGATTATAGACCTATAGGCACAGCTTTATTTTTCTTTTCTTTTATTCTTAGAAGCTTAATATATTACATGTATTCATGATGGTTAATTTTTGGACATTACCCAAGTATCTGCATTTGCGAAGAGGCCAAACCAGGCGGGCCGCAGCCCGCAGGTTTGAATTTCAGACCCCCGTGCACCATCTTGAAAGATTTCAAAGTTCTTTATCGGGACTTTCAAATGGGTTTGTGTGCTCATCAGGTATACCTGATCAGATGTACCTGACAGGTCTACCTGATGGTGAGTGGCTGGCCTAAAAGTAAACTCTGTTTGATTCCAGGGAAGTATGGGTGCTCTAGGCGAGGTTGGTCCCAAGGGTTTCCAAGGGGAACCAGGACCCAAAGGGTACGCTGGGTTAGCAGGTCTGCCGGGACTAAACGGAACTCATGGATGGCCGGGAGAACCTGGACCTCGTGGCCCACCGGGAGTGAAAGGCGAGCCGGGAATGGACGGAGATCCTGGCTTGTCCGGGAACCCTTGGACATTACCCAAGTATCTGCATTTGCGAAGAGGCCAAACCAGGCGGGCCGCAGCCCCCAGGTTTGAATTTCAGACCCCCGTGCACCGTCTTGAAAGATTTCAAAGTTCTTTATCGGGACTTTCAAATGGGTGGTGCCAACCTTGTTAGCTTGAAAGGTCTGCCTTGTAAGCTAGGTCGCGGGTTCGTTTCTCGCCCGGACGGATTTTATCCTTTTTTTTTAAAAAAAATAAGTTTCCATTTATATTTGATCGACAAAAAACTCAGAACATACATTTTTCATATAAATGGTATACCCACCCGTATAAGCAGAGCTTGTGCCACGGATGGGGAGATAAGGTTCGTTCCTAAACAGATAAGGTTCGTTCTCGGAACAGCTAGCATCCTCGTATCCTGTCTTTCTTCTCTTCTAAAATATTAGACAAACTCAGAACATACATTTTTCATATAAATGGTATACCCACCCGTATAAGCAGAGCTTGTGCCACGGATGGGGAGATAAGGTTCGTTCTCGGAACAGCTAGCATCCTCGTATCCTGTCTTTCTTCTCTTCTAAAATATTAGAGTATTATTTTATTGTTATTAACTCGAATATACATGTATTTTGTTACAGGGGACCCAGGAGCAGAGAACGTGGGTCCTACAGGAGTACGAGGTGAAGACGGCGATGTAGGAGAACCTGGGCCTCCAGGTCCTATCATTGAAGACACGGAACAGAAGCCTGGCAACATTTCCTATTCCTTCAAGGGCCCCAAAGGTAAGCTAGGGAGGCAATTATTATTACAAGATTCATTTTATTTTATTTTTATTTTTTTTATTTTTTTCATCGATTGCAGAGAAAACATTAGACCATTGCCTATCCACAATTCTGACATGGACAATGTGTTAGAATCCTTTGTTTCTAAAAAAAAAAAAAAAAAAAAAAGTCCTGCACCTGGTTTAAAAAGGAGTGTTTTTTTTTTTAAAAAAAAAAAAAAAAAAAAAAAAAAAAAAAAGTCCTGCACCTGGTTTAAAGATGAGTGTTTCACCATTTTATTTTTGTAGCAATGCAACAACTGCTACATTACACTCGTGCGGTCTGTGTTTTAGCATGTCCATCCCGTAGTATGCCTCTCATCAGATGGGCTAGAAGACTACCATTTTTGCGGTCAAATTCTCAAACAGTGTTGACGATAAAATTCCATACCTCGGGTGGGATTGAACCCACGCCCTCGTGATTACCAGCCGAGCGTCTTGAACACCAAAGAACAATATTCTTAAGTTTGCCATTACCATCTGGCGAAAGCTAAAGCCGCTAAAATAACAACCACCAAAGCAGGTGTAAGCAGGTTATACTGTGTGTTTCAGGTATGCCTGGAGCAAGAGGAGATCGCGGTCCGTACGGATTGAAAGGAGAGCGTGGTGTGCCTGGTAGACCCGGTATAGACGGATATCCTGGGATCAAGGGAGTGAAAGGCGTGCAAGGGAGAGAGGGATGGCGAGGGAAGGAGGGAAAAGATGGCAGGCCGGGGGATGCTGGAGTGAAAGGAGACAAGGGAGCTCCCGGCTTGGCTGGTAGAGATGGATCGCCTGGAGAACCGGTAAGTACCAGGTTCCATTCCCAGAGTGGAAGTTACTTACTTATCCGTGTCCGAGATTTCTCCTGTATGAACATCATATTGTTTTTCTCCAGAATTCTAAGACTGTTATGGCTGCTGGAGTACAGTCATAAAGATCTTGCTTCGTGCAGGTAGTGCCAATGTTGTTGCAGACAAGTAGATGGGCCTCGTCTTGTGTTTCGCCACAGTCACATAGGTCTCCTTGAATTTCCTCCGAGTACCCCCACTTAGCCAGGGTTTTCTTAGAGTGGAAGTTGAATTTTCCTTATTGCTTACCGTTATATTTATTGGGTACTTGAATTTCCTCCGAGTACCCCCACTTAGCCAGGGTTTTCTTAGAGTGGAAGTTGAATTTTCCTTATTGCTTACCGTTATATTTATTGGTTACTTAATAATTGTTGATTCTCATCCGACTCGAGTTTCGGCTACTTTGTAGGATTTATCATATCAATAGTCAATACATAGGATGTCTAATATAAACCTAACCAATAAATACGAATTTCGGATACTAACACTAAGCACGGTAGACTTTGGATCTGGAGGTTTGTGGTTCGAGTCCTAGTCAAGGCATAAAATTCATCTTTAAAAAAATCATAATATTGCAATTACCACATGCCTTAACAGCTCAAGTATTCATTCACTCATTTGATAAATAGATAGTCGTGGGTTCGAATCCCAGTCATGATTTGTGTGATGACTGTTGCAGGGTTCCAAAGGAGATGAGGGTCTACCGGGACTGCCAGGATTACAAGGACCTGAGGGAGACAGAGGAATTTACGACCCTACTCTGGACAAAATAGAACCCGGAGTTACTGGACCTCAAGGACCTATTGGTAAGTATAATTATTAATAAATACTGTTTACTGTTTATATATCCCGCTTGAATAGGACTGAAAAGTCCCTTTACCTCAGCAGTAGGCTGCACATGTTAAATTATACAAACATATTTAAGTGAGTTTTTTTTAGTTTAGTTTAATGATAAACTAGGATTTTTTTTATCCCATTGAATAGGGTTGCACTTGTTACAAGTTACAATCAAAAGAAAGAAAAAAACTCAATCCCGTTATACTGTATGGTGGTAAGCCCTAGTTTGTTTGCTTTCTAGGTCCCAGGGGAGAGCCCGGTGAAGACGGATACAACGGCAAACCAGGGCCTCCAGGATTACAGGGTAGGACTGGAGAGCCAGGGCCCCCCGGTATTGTGGGCCCTATTGGACCTAAAGGCATTTCTATACCAGGAGAAGCGGGAGTCGATGGTAAGTACAAAATTAATCGAACAATGTAAGTTCGAAGTTTTATTCATATTGGATATTATTACCTACTTTTTTTGACAATTGAATATTGGATTGGACAACATGGCCCTCAAGACGACTGACTCCAAGAAAAGTGTTAATTTAATAATAATAATAATAATAAAAAAATGTTGACCTCCTTGGAATCGAACCCGGTGCCTTCGCCATAATTGTATCTATGTTCTAGGAACGCCCGGACCACCTGGTCAGCCAGGCGTTTATGGTCCCCCCGGTATACCAGGATTACCAGGACCCAAAGGTCAGCAAGGAGTGACTATCATTGGACCTCCTGGTCAGGATGGAGTGCCGGGACAGGATGGGTTCAAAGGAGTGCAAGGAGATCGTGGAGATCCTGGTGTTCAAGGTAAGAACCCTAGTAACCAAATTATCCGAACCTTGTTAGAATCCGAATTGCACAACCCCAAAATAATCCTAGGATCGAAAAAGTCGGATCCTATCCAGCTTCTAACAGGATAATAAAATCCTGGATAGGTAAAACTGATTCAAAATAATCCTAGGATCGAAAAAGTCGGATCCTATCCAGCTTCTAACAGGATAATAAAATCCTGGATAGGTAAAACTGATTCTATCCGCAGGGTGTCTACCAGACTGGAAAACCGGGAAAAGTCAGGGAATTTCATGGAGACTGGAAAAGTCAGGGAATTTCACGAAAAAGTGCCGAAAATCGAAAAAAGTCAGGGAATTTTTCAAAGTCTAAAAAAAAAAGATTTCAATGAAAAAAGTATGCAACCATGAAGGGGCAACATATAATCTCTCAAAAATTTCGCCTGCGGCGCTGAAATTTTGTCTTCATGAAAAAGTTTTGGAATATTTCAAAGCCTATAAAACGAGAAAAAGACTTTGGTCAGTAAAAAAAGTATGCAACCTTGAAGGAGCTACTTAAATTTTCTCGAAAAAAATTTCGCCTACGGCGCTGTCATTTTGTGTTTTATAAAAATGTATTGGGGGGAATAACTATACTCGTCTTTTACACGTATTTAATTACATAAAAAACTGACACATGACAAGCTACAGGTTACATACTTACTGAAAAGTTTCGCCTGCGGCCCTGAAGATTACACCTTTGACAAGTCTGCTTCTCATACTATTGTAGACCAAAATCTTCAAAAAATTCGCCTGCAGCGCCAAATTTTGTGTTCTTGATAACTAAGTTTTTTAATATTAGAGACCAAAATTTTCGTCTGTGGCCACAAAAAATTCAATTTCGTTAATTCTGGTTTCTATAAATTGTAGCTCACAATTATCAAAAATTTCGCCTGCGGCGCTGCTCATTTCCCCCTTTTTTGTGTTAACCTTCATCCCCCCAGGATATGTGAATCTGTAGAC
>NW_007377489.1:56548-118833 GCF_000475195.1 Diaphorina citri | reverse complement strand
GTTAGGTAAACTTTCAGGGCTATTTCTTGAAAACTTTAGAAAGTCCTGCCCACGTTGCCCACCAGACTTTAAGTTTTGGACCCCGAACGCCGGGCGGACCAAACCGGAAAGCGTTTACCGCTATGAACCCATTACAGGTTTTTAATTTGGTAGTACCTTATGTACATTTTTATAATTACTCGAAAGATTCTTATTTTCTTTTCCTTTCTTTATTTCTTTATTTCCGACACGGATATCCCCTAGAATACTAGAGTGAAAGAGGGGAAAAGACGTCGACAGGCCACTTAGGAAAAGCAGGACCACCAGGATGCCTCCGGGCCCGATCAGGAAGTGAAGGTCCATACTTAAGGGAAAGTAAGGAACGTCTGGGACTAGCGGATGCCGAAGCATTATAGGGGGCTGAATCAACCGACAGCGCAAGGGCCTCGAGGTCCACTCAGGACCCTCCTGGAAGTTATGGACTTCTTAGGTTCTGTTTACTGTTTGTTCTGTTTTATGCTTAACACAATAAATATTCCTAATATTTGGTTTTGTTCCCCAGGGACCTTACGGCGCCCCGGGTGATGAGGGTAGGGATGGATTGCCCGGTAGAAACGGAGTTCCAGGCAGCAAAGGAGATCCTGCCACCATCCCGAAGGAATATCTGAGAGGCGATGCTGGCTATGATGGTCTGCCAGGAGAACCAGGCACCCCCGGGGACATGGGATTGAAAGGGGAAGCCGGGGATACCATTTCCAGCGAGGTCAACATGAAGGGAGAGAAAGGGTATCCGGGACCTCCTGGAGATCAAGGTTAGTCAAATGTCAATAAAGAATAATAGGTACATATGTACTATGTTTTCATACCTATCATAGTACATAGGTACCTATCATTCTTTATCATGTTACTGGACATAGTAACCCGTTTCCAGAAAAATGTCAATAACTAAAAGAACAGTCAGCTCCCATGGCGTAGTGGTCACTGCGCTCACCTTGCACGCGGAAGACTCGGGTTCGATTCCCGGCGGGGTCAAAAAAATTGTATCATGCAAATTATTGATTTCATGAATGGCTGTTGCGAGCTTACTCAGCCTCGTGAGAAAAATGAGTAGCTATGTATTCTAAATGCGCGTAGCGACCGATGCCAGCATGGTAGGTAAACATTAGTTGCTGGATTTAGAAAATCCTACAAAGCTGCAGTGAACACCAAAGTTGTGATATAATAACAAAAAGAAACGATAGTTTATTCATTATTTACTTAAATGACTACAGTCACAGAATGTAAGTAAATAACTGAAATGATGGGACCTTATCTGTTTGGAATAAAATCCAGTGATATAATAACAAAAAGAAACGATAGTTTATTCATTATTTACTTAAATGACTACAGTCACAGAATGTAAGTAAATAACTGAAATGACGGGACCTTATCTGTTTGGAATAAAATCCGCCCCCGGGCGGGAATCGAAGACGCGCTACACACGCTAACTAGGCCGGTTCTCTTATTCCCTTGTGTATTGTGTGTTTAGGAGCGCCTGGATTTGAAGGGGAACCCGGTATTCCTGGAGACAAAGGTATTCCAGGAGACTCAGGACCTATAGGAGAGCCTGGCATATCCTTGCAAGGACCAACAGGATTCAAGGGTCGACCCGGAAGGCCAGGTGATTGGGGACCTAAAGGTGCACAGGGAGCGACTGGCATACAAGGATTGCCTGGACTACCGGTATGCAAACTCTTACAGCCGAAGGCCATTTTACTAATGCCACCAATAAAATCTAACATATTCCTGTTTACAGGGTCTCCCTGGAGCCATAGGACCTCAAGGAGAACCAGGATTTCCCGGATATCAGGGACCTAAAGGTCCAGTGGGAATGCGAGGACCCCCCGGAATACCAGGTAAGAAGTACTGACCGTAAGGAATTCTCTGTAATCGTGTCCGGGTTTCTAATATCAGCCAAGGCTTAGAATTTAAACCTTAATAAAATAATTTATTGTTAAAATAAATGTTTCTCTCATTTTATCTCAAGTAGTAGCTTACTGCTGGAGTAATTAAGGGGGGCAGTATAAATAAATGCTTGGGTAGCACTATTATTAACCATCATTATATCCTCTTAAGGTGTGTCCACACATAGTCGACCGGCCGGCGATCGATATCGACTGAACCGTCCACAGTTCCACACTGCCTTGATAACATAGATTCATCTCGTTTGGTCTTTTTTATGAAATCGAGAACAGGGGTAGTATCATCATTTAAACAGGCATACAGATCATTAGGGTCCCTAATGTTTTGGTATTATCCTCTTAAAGTGTGTCCACACATAGTCGACCGGCCGTCGATCGATATCGACTGAACCGTCCACAGTTCCACACTGCCTTGATAACATAGATTCTTTAAAAATACGTAGAAAGCTGAAATTTGGTAGGAATATTCCTATTATGTTCTAGATGTGCTATAAGAGGATTTTTCCGAAATCTAAAGCGATCTCAACTTATGATCAATTTTCCGTGACGAAGGACGGGCAATCATCCAGTATTGCGTAATGTGATGCCATATTATGTGTATTAGACCGGGGCCAACAAAGTGAGTTTAAACTCACTTTTACGTGAGTTTAACCCTCGGATTAAGCATTCTGATTGGTTGATTTCAATTAAAAAATATTGATTTCATGAATGGCTGTTGCGAGCTTACTCAGCCTCGTGAGAAAAATGAGTAGCTATGTATTATAAATGCGCGTAGCGACCGGAGCCAGCATGGTAGGTAAACATTGGTTGCTGGATTTAGAAAATCATACAAAGCTGCAGTGAGCACCAAAGTTGGGATATAATAACAAAAAGAAACGTCATTTATTCATTATTTACTTAAATGACTACAGTCACAGAATGTAAGTAAATAACTAAAATGACGGGACCTTATCTGTTTGGAATAAAATCCGCCCCCGGGCGGGAATCGAAGACGCGCTACACACGCTAACTAGGCCGGTTCTCTTATTCCCTTGTGTATTGTGTGTTTAGGAGCGCCTGGATTTGAAGGGGAACCCGGTATTCCTGGAGACAAAGGTATTCCAGGAGACTCAGGACCAATAGGAGAGCCTGGCATATCCTTGCAAGGACCAACAGGATTCAAGGGTCGACCCGGAAGGCCAGGGGATTGGGGACCTAAAGGTGCACAGGGAGCGACTGGCATACAAGGATTGCCTGGACTACCGGTATGCAAACTTTTTTTATCTGGAGGTTGGTGGTTCGAGTCCAAGTCAAGTCTTATAATTTATCGAGGTGTATTAAGTGACATTTGTGATGTATTTAAATATGCTTACTTAACACACTCATTTCACCCGAGTTTTAATCCCGTGACAAATTTTTCTTGTATGACATTTTCCACTATGACTTTTTCTCCGCTGAGGCCACTCCATTTCTTACATTCGTGTGTTGCGTAAAAGGACTTTTTAGTCTTATTCGGGCCAGATAAACAAGGTATATTCTATTCATTTCATTTTCTTTGTATACAGGGTCAGAGCGGAGGGAAAGGAGATCGCGGCTCAGTAGGAGAGTCTATCTTCTTCCCAGGGTTGGTGGTTCGAGTCCAAGTCAAGTCTTATAATTTATCGAGGTGTATTAAGTGACATTTGTGATGTATTTAAATATGCTTACTTAACAGCTTAACACACTCATTTCACCCGAGTTTTAATCCCGTGACAAATTTTTCTTGTATAACATTTTCCACTATGACTTTTTCTCCGCTGAGGCCACTCCATTTCTCACATTCGTATGTTGCGTAAAAGGACTTTTTAGTCTTATTCGGGCCAGATAAACAAGGTATATTCTATTAATTTCATTTTAGGAGATCGCGGCTCAGTAGGAGAGTCTATCTTCTTCCCAGGGCCTCCTGGAACGCCCGGTAGACCCGGTTCGAAAGGAGAGCCAGGGGATGAAGGTCCTGTAGGATACAGAGGCATACCAGGGCCGGATGGAAGGAAGGGTGTGTCGGGGCCCAAGGGGTTGCCTGGTTTGACTGGAGAAACTGGACTTCCGGTAAGTACAGCTAATATTTTGATTATCTTAGCAGGGAATGCCCCACCAAGGCCATATCTTTATTTGTTTAAAAATACGTAGAAAGCTGAAATTTGGTAGGAATATTCCTATTATGTTCTAGATGTGCTATAAGAGGATTTTTCCGAAATCTAAACCGATCTCAACTTATGATCAATTTTCCGTGGCGAAGGACGGGCAATCGATTTTTCCGAAATCTAAACCGATCTCAACTTATGATCAATTTTCCGTGGCGAAGGACGGGCAATCATCCAGTATTGCGTAATGTGATGCCATATTATGCGTATTAGACCGGGGCCAACAAAGTGAGTTTAAACTCACTTTTACGTGAGTTTAACCCTCGGATTAAGCATTCTGATTGGTTGATTTCAATTAAAAAAAAAACGAGTTTTAAACTCACTTTGTGGCTTACTTGTGTTTCTCCAGGGTTTGAAAGGAGAGGAAGGCGATATGTTGCCCGGATACCCGGGTACACCTGGAGTTCCAGGTATCCCAGGTCTGAAGGGTATACCTGGCGATAAAGGAAGTACTGGCCTGGATGGTACAAATTAAAAAAAAAACGAGTTTTAAACTCACTTTGTGGCTTACTTGTGTTTCTCCAGGGTTTGAAAGGAGAGGAAGGCGATATGTTGCCTGGATACCCGGGTACACCTGGAGTTCCAGGTATGCCAGGTCTGAAGGGTATAACTGGCGATAAAGGAAGTACTGGCCTGGATGGTACGCCCGGCCCTGATGGAGATAGGGGGAAGAAGGGCAGTAGAGGACCATTGGGACCTAGAGGACAACAGGGGGATCCGGGGCCGGATGGCATACCGGGTAGACCGGGGCGCGTTCTACATCCAGGCGCAACCGGTATACCGGGAGATAAAGGAGATATTGGACCACCAGGTATGTTTTATTGTTATTATTTTCCCCATCCGTGGCACAAGCTCTGCTTATACGGATGGGTATACCATTTATACATAAAAAAATGTATGTTCTGAGAGTTTTGTCGATCAAAAAATAAATGGAAACTTGATAATTAAATTAGTTGCCTCCGTGGCCGAGTGGGTATCACACGAGGCTTGCACCCCGAGGTCCCGGATTCCCGGCGGAGTCGAAGTTTTTTTCGGCTCTGTGCTTGGAGTTCGGGGGTGCAATCAGCCTCGTGAGGACGATTGAGTAGCTACTTTAATCGAATAGCAATCAGATTATTGAAATATGAAAGTTCATTGCAAAGAAGGCACTTGGTAATGCTGTAATATCCGCAAAATTGGAAAATTTGAAAAAGCTCTGCTTTACCGCAAAGAATTCATGATTTGATTTTGATACACATACATATCTTTATTGTCGAATTAATAAAATAAACCCGTCTGGTCATCTCATTCCAGGTTCTACTGGCTTCGTAGGCAAGCCAGGTTTGCAAGGATTACCAGGAAACAAAGGGGAACAGGGACGTCGCGGAATGAATTAATAAAATAAACCCGTCTGGTCATCTCATTCCAGGTTCTACTGGCTTCGTAGGCAAGCCAGGTTTGCAAGGATTACCAGGAAATAAAGGGGAACAAGGACGTCGCGGAACACCAGGTCCTGTTGGACAGATGGGACCTCCTGGAGCTAAGGTAAGACTCTACAGGAGATGTTGGATCAATGCCTCAAAAATGAAACATATGGTTTCTTATGTGTGACAGGATTTATACGCGACCTGGAAAACATGGAAAAGTCGTGGAATCTGAAAATCGGCCAATTTAAAACCTGGAAATTTCGTGGAATTTCATTCCGGGAAAAGCGTATAAACCCTGTATGAGGAGATATGGTTACAGAAAAGATCCGAACTTTGAGCTTTGACGAAAAATTTTACAAAAAAAAAAAAAACAACACGGAAAATTGTAGAAAATATGACAATGGAATAATAAAATGGTTTGTTATTTTGACAGGGTGTTATAGGTGATTATGGAGATGCAGGATATCCAGGAGAAGATGGAGAATCAGCGTTCAGTGGACTACAAGGAGATAAAGGAGAGCCAGGTAATATTGTTTTAGACATACTGTATAATAAATTGATTTTAATCTCTACGTAAATAAAAAAGAACGCCGTTTCTAAGCTCTAGGCCGCGGGTTCGATTCCCGCCCGGGGCGAATTTTTTCCTAAACGGATAATGTTCGTTGAACTTGATTGTTTATGTTTGTATTTCAGGTCAAACGGGTCCCATGGGATATCCTATAATAAATTGATTTTAATCTCTACGTAAATAAAAAAGAACGCCGTTTCTAAGCTCTAGGCCGCGGGTTCGATTCCCGCCCGGGGCGAGTTTTTTCCTAAACTGATAATGTTTGTTCAACTTGATTGTTTATGTTTGTATTTCAGGTCAAACGGGTCCCATGGGATATCCTGGGTTACCGGGAATACCAGGAGAGCCAGGGCCATTAGGAGACCTTGGTGAAAGTATTGATGGAGAGCCTGGATATCCGGGATCTAATGGTAGAGATGGATTCAATGGTCTTCCAGGCCGACCTGGCAATAAAGTAAGTATTAATTTAATTTGTACTGACAGTGTGAAACGTAATGAGTTGAAGCCCAGCCATTCACTATCAGGTAGACCTGAGGGATATCCTGGGTTACCGGGAATACCAGGAGAGCCAGGGCCATTAGGAGACCTTGGTGAAAGTATTGATGGAGAGCCTGGATATCCGGGATCTAATGGTAGAGATGGATTCAATGGTCTTCCAGGCCGACCTGGCAATAAAGTAAGTATTAATTTAATTTGTACTGACAGTGTGAAATGTAATGAGTTGAAGCCCAGCCATTCACTATATACCTCGGCTGGGATTGAACCCACGCCCTCCTGTTTACCAGGCGAGCGCCTTGACCACTACACCACCGAGGTAGTGTGTGTGCTCGGTAGACCTGAGGACAGTTACATCTGATCAGGTCTACCTGATAGTGTGTGTGCTCATCAGGTATCAGGTAGACCTGTCAGACGGAACTTGTCAGCCGTACCTGTCAGGTCTACCTGATAGTGTGTGTGTTCATCAGGTATCAGGTAGACCTGTCAGACGGAACTTTTCAGCCGTACCTGTCAGGTCTACCTGATAGTGTAATAATAATAATAATAATAATAGTGCTACCTGTCAGGTCTACCTGATAGTGTGTGTGCTCATCAGGTATCAGGTAGACCTGTCAGACGGAACTTTTCAGCCGTACCTGTCAGGTTTACCTGATAGTGTGTGTGCTCATCAGGTATACCTGATCAGATGTACCTGACAGGTCTACCTGATGGTGAGTGGCTGGCCTAAAAGTATACTCTGTTTGATTCCAGGGAAGTATGGGTGCTCTAGGCGAGGTTGGTCCCAAGGGTTTCCAAGGGGAACCAGGACCCAAAGGGTACGCTGGGTTAGCAGGTCTGCCGGGACTAAACGGAACTCATGGATGGCCGGGAGAACCTGGACCTCGTGGCCCACCGGGAGTGAAAGGCGAGCCGGGAATGGACGGAGATCCTGGCTTGTCCGGGAACCCTGGTAAGTGAAATATTGAAATACAATGTTTCATTTTCATGTTGTTATGAAAATTCAGAGCAAAATAATATATGTACATTTATATGAGAAATAAGTCAACTCCCATAGCGTAGTGGTCACTGCGCTCGCCTTACACGCGGTTTCGATTCCCGGCGGGGTTATGTTTCATTTTCATGTTGTTATGAAAATTCAGAGCAAAATAATATATGTACATTTATATGAGAAATAAGTCAACTCCCATAGCGTAGTCTTGCACGCGGTTTCGATTCCCGGCGGGGTCAAAAAAATTGTATCATGCAAATGATTGATTCCGTGACTGGCCGTTGCGGGGCCAACTCAGGCAAACTTCATCCTAAACAGATAAGGTTCGTTCTCGGAACGTCTGGCTTTCTCCCATCCTGGCTTCCTTCTCTCTTCGCTTTCGGGACGATAAGTCAAGCGGGAACCCTGGTAAGTGAAATATTGAAATACAATGTTTCATTTTCATGTTGTTATGAAAATTCAGAGCAAAATAATATATGTACATTGATATGAGAAATCAACTCCCATAGCGTAGTGGTCACTGCGCTCGCCTTGCACGCGGGTTCGATTCCCGGCGGTGTCAAAAAATTTGTATCATGCAAATGATTGATTCCGTGACTGGCCGTTGCGGGGCCCAATCAGCCTTGTGAGAAAAATGAGTAGCTATGTAATATAAATGCGCATAGCGACCGGTGCCAGCATGGTAAGTAAACATTAGGAACTGGATTATTGCGATATGAATTTGGAAAAATCCTACAAATGCTGCAGTGAGCACCAAAGTTGTGAAATAATAACACAAAGAAACGACATTTATTCATTTATTATTATTTTTATATGAGAAATAAAATACATTTATGACATAATACAGTGCATTCTTACTTTCTACTTTATCGCGGATTCGATTCCCGCGGGGGGGGGGCGAACTTTACCCTAAACAGATAAGGTTCGTTCTCGGAACGTCTGGCTTTTTTCCCATCCTGTCTTCCTTCTCTCTTCGCTTTCGGGACGATAAGTCAAGAACTCAGCAGTTACCTAGATTTCCCTCTATCACACCGCAAAAAAAAAAAAATAAAAAAAAAAATCTCAATTTATTACCTATTTCACAGGAATTCCTGGAGACAGAGGTCCCAGAGGGGGACCTGGACTGAGTGGGGCTCCAGGACCTAAAGGTGAACCAGGGGACATTGGTCTGCCTGAGAATATCATTGCAGCCACCAAGGGAGACTTTGGAGAACCCGGTATGACAGGTCTTACTGGGGAGAAGGGATGGCGTGGTGATGTAGGCTGGCCTGGCCGAAACGGAACTAAGGTTTGTATATTTTTATTTATTTATTTATTTTAAGCCACACAAAAAAGCACTTGAAAAAACATAGGTACTGTCTAACCTCTATCCTTGGCTGTATGGCAGGGCCTTACAGCCGAAGGCCATTTTACTAATGCCACCAATAAAATCTAACATATTCCTGTTTACAGGGTCTCCCTGGAGCCATAGGACCTCAAGGAGAACCAGGATTTCCCGGATATCAGGGACCTAAAGGTCCAGTGGGAATGCGAGGACCCCCCGGAATACCAGGTAAGAAGTACTGACCGTAAGGAATTCTCTGTAATCGTGTCCGGGTTTCTAATATCAGCCAAGGCTTAGAATTTAAACCTTAATAAAATAATTTATTGTTAAAATAAATGTTTCTCTCATTTTATCTCAAGTAGTAGCTTACTGCTGGAGTAATTAAGGGGGGCAGTATAAATAAATGCTTGGGTAGCACTATTATTAACCATCATTATATCCTCTTAAGGTGTGTCCACACATAGTCGACCGGCCGGCGATCGATATCGACTGAACCGTCCACAGTTCCACACTGCCTTGATAACATAGATTCATCTCGTATCTCGTCGATCGACTATGTTTGGACACATCTTTAGACTTTGCTTCCGGAGGAATTATTTGCAATATTACCTTTATTCTCTTCCATTACTCAGGACTAACCGATGTGATGCTTGCTGAGCGTGGTGACCCAGGGAGAGACGGACTCCCCGGCAGAGATGGCAAACCAGGACTCCCAGGAGTGAAAGGCGCCCCTGGAGAATACGGAATAGATGGACCCCCGGGACCGCCTGGTGCTCCAGGGTTATCCAGGAAAGGAAATCCAGGAAAACCTGGATATCCTGGCAGGATCGTTGAAGGATTACCCGGACTTCCTGGTCTGCCGGGAGAAGATGGAAAGCCAGGAACACCAGGAGTGAGAGGAGAGCCGGGAGAACCGGGAAGACCTATACCTGGGTGAGAACACAACTCGGGTTTATTTAAAAAAGAATTTAGCATACTTTTATGGAGAATGACCTAATGGCCAAGTTGCCGACATTTGAAAACAACATAAATACTTGTCACAAATGTCGTTCCCCACTTAATACACCTCGATATGATTTGACTTGAACTTGAACCACCAATGACAAGCATTCATTCTTATCATAATTAAGCAGGAGTGAGAGGAGAGCCGGGAGAACCGGGAAGACCTATACCTGGGTGAGAACACAACTCGGGTTTATTTAAAAAAGAATTTAGCATGGAGAATGACCTAATGGCCAAGTTCCCGACATTTGAAAACAACTTAAATACTTGTCACAAATGTCGTTCCCCACTTAATACACCTCGATATGATTTGACTTGAACTTGAACCACCAATGACAAGCATAGACCTATACCTGGGTGAGAACACAACTCGGGTTTATTTAAAAAAGAATTTAGCATACTTTTATGGAGAATGACCTAATGGCCAAGTTCCCGACATTTGAAAACAACATAAATTGTCGTTCCCCACTTAATACACCTCGATATGATTTGACTTGAACATGAACCACCAATGACAAGCATTCATTCTTATTCATCTCGTATCTCGTCGATCGACTATGTTTGGACACATCTTTAGACTTTGCTTCCGGAGGAATTATTTGCAATATTACCTTTATTCTCTTCCATTACTCAGGACTAACCGATGTGATGCTTGCTGAGCGTGGTGACCCAGGGAGAGACGGACTCCCCGGCAGAGATGGCAAACCAGGACTCCCAGGAGTGAAAGGCGCCCCTGGAGAATACGGAATAGATGGACCCCCGGGACCGCCTGGTGCTCCAGGGTTATCCAGGAAAGGAAATCCAGGAAAACCTGGATATCCTGGCAGGATCGTTGAAGGATTACCCGGACTTCCTGGTCTGCCGGGAGAAGATGGAAAGCCAGGAACACCAGGAGTGAGTTTCACCCGAGTTTTAATCCCGTGACAAATTTTTCTTGTATGACATTTTCCACTATGACTTTTTCTCCGCTGAGGCCACTCCATTTCTCACATTCGTGTGTTGCGTAAAAGCACTTTTTAGTCTTATTCGGGCCAGATAAACAAGGTATATTCTATCAATGTGATTTCTCAATTATTTAGCCTTAAGATACCATGTTGTCACATTGATTGATCTCAGGTACCATAAGCGTTGTACAAAACAATACAGGTATATTCTATTCATTTCATTTTCTTTGTATACAGGGTCAGAGCGGAGGGAAAGGAGATCGCGGTTCAGTAGGAGAGTCTATATTCTTCCCAGGCCCTCCTGGAACGCCCGGTAGACCCGGTTCGAAAGGAGAGCCAGGGGATGAAGGTCCTGTAGGATACAGAGGCATACCAGGGCCGGATGGAAGGAAGGGTGTGGCGGGGCCCAAGGGGTTGCCTGGTTTGACTGGAGAAACTGGACTTCCGGTAAGTACAGCTAATATTTTTCATAATTAAAGTTTACGGGTTCGACTCCCGGCGGGGTTGACGTTTTTTCTGTGCTTCAATCGAGTAGCAATCAGTGGCGGTATTACCAGAGTTAAAAGACAAAATTGTAGAAATGACAGAAATAGTCAAGGAGAGTCTAAGTAATGCTGTGATATCCACAAAAATTGTGAAGAAGCTCTCAGCTTTACCACAAATAAATCATGCATTATTTGGTAACACGAATAATGAACAAGCTTGTAGTGTTGTGTTGACCAAACTATTTTATTTGATGATTTCAGTCCCAGAGGTCAGCCTGGTTTGATAGGTATAGCAGGAACAAACGGGGCCAAGGGCGAAACAGGACCTCCTGGTGACACTGGAGTGGAAGGATATCCCGGTACTCCTGGAGCTAAAGGAGATAGAGGATTTATAGGAGATACTGGGTTGCCAGGCATGGATGGTACCCCTGGAGAAAAGGTAATGTAGAATAGACAATAGAATATACCCTGTTTATACTGCTGGAACGAGACTGAAAAGTCCCCATTCTCAAGGGCTTGTATATTTGGTAAAAAAAAAGGTCTTATTTATTTATTAAGAGGCACACATGACCTTGTTGCTTAGCGCGTAAATGAAAAAATAAAAGGTTTCATAGAGGGAACTGTAACTGCTAAGGTCTTATCATCCCAAAATTGAAGAGAGGATAAGAGAAAGCGAAAATCCGTCCCGGGCGGGAATCGAACCCATGGCCTAGCGCTTACAAGGCAGACGCGCTACCAACCAAGCTACCTAGGCTGGCCTTACGTGGTTAGTATATAATAATTTTATAGATTTAAAAATGATTATAAAATAAGTTAGGGAGTTTCGGTGACTAACTTGAAGCTTTTTAGCGCTTACAAGGCAGACGCGCTACCAACCAAGCTACCTAGGCTGGCCTTACGTGGTTAGTATATAATAATTTTATAGATTTAAAAATAACTTGAAGCTTTTGATTTGGATTGACAGGGATTCCAAGGAGAGCCAGGTGACACGTTAGCTTACAATCTCCAGTGGACCAGAGGTAGAGCTGGAGAAATAGGACCTAGAGGTAAAGTCTACACTGCTTAAGAACTTCATGATATAGAAAACTGGTATTATTTGTTAAATTTCTATTGTAAGGTTCGTGGAGAGCCAGGTGACACGTTAGCTTACAATCTCCAGTGGACCAGAGGTAGAGCTGGAGAAATAGGACCTAGAGGTAAAGTCTACACTGGTTAAAAACTTCATGATATAGAAAACTGGTATTATTTGTTAAATTTCTATTGTAAGGTTCGTACCTTTTATTGGTCTGCACCATCCGACTCATGTTGTAGGTATCAGGATATTGTCACTATTTTCACACAAAACTACAAAATCGCGAATTTGTAGGTGTTCAAAATGAAATTCCCTCTCAATATTTACTGAATCAACCACAGTAGTGTAGTGGTTGGCACGGTGAACTTTGGATCTGGAGGTTAGTGGTTCGAGTCCACACATAGTCGACGGTCGCCGATCGATGTGGATCGACGGCCGGTCGATTATGTTTGGACCTTCCTGTAGTTGCAATGTGAGTGGAAACAAAATTCCCTATTCTTTTGTGTTATCAGACCACTTCATTTTTTATAGAGCAAAACTCCAGCGACCTCCTTTGCAATTTTAAATCATCCATTTTTTGGTCCATCAGGCCGTGGATATCTGAATTCAAGAATTCAAGTGTGTGGGAATTTGCTTTCAACAATTTGATATGTATTTGTATTTTTCTTTGTGATTTTGTGAATGATGCACACCCATTGTGCAAATGAACCTCCGCGGGTTCGATTTCCGCCCCGAACGGCTGGCTTTCTCCTATCCTGTCTTCCTTCTCTCTTCAATTTCGAGATGATAAGACCTTACCAGTTACAATTCCATCTATCAAACCTCGTAAGAAAAAAGAAACAAACAATCCTGGAGTTGTATGCTCCAAATTATAGACAGGGGGCCCTTGAATCCCCGGGACCATCTCTCTTCCCCACGCCGTGAGGGCTGCAGGGGGTGGAATATAACATTTCCCTGTGTTTCAGGTCCGGTTGGATTCCAAGGTATCCCAGGAGCCCCTGGACTACCAGCCCCTCCTCCTCCTCCCCCACCTAGCCGAGGGTTCTTCCTGACCTTCCACTCTCAGACGGATATGGAACCAGAGTGTCCTCGGTATACATCTAAACTGTGGTCTGGATACTCTCTGCTGCACATTAGTGGGGACAATAAGGCCCATACACAAGATCTAGGTAAAGTAAACCATACACATTCTAATGGTCTAGCTGGGGGACCTTAAACACGGAGCGGGCCAGTGTCTTTCTGCGGGACTATACTTAAATAGGGATCAGCCAAACCCTAACCAGCCTAACTACCTACCTTGCTTTAAAGGAAAACCACAGATCCCCGTGATGGTTGACTGCGGTTCGGGACGGGCCAGATAACATTGGCTAGAGACCATCAACCCCTCGTTGCAGCTACACCGCTACAACAATAACATCTATACATTTTATTACCGGCCACTCACTGTCTGACAGACCTAGGTCGGAGCGTGAGTGGCGGAAAAAGCGTCTGAGAGGCCTGTAGGGGAAAGCTTTTTCCATGGATTCGGATCTTGTGTTTGGTGATTTAAGTCCAAGTCGAGTCATGAATTTTAGCGTAGTGTTTTAAGCTGTTCCCTTTTTTTTTTCAAACATTCTTTGAGAAAAACAGTTTAAGCATAAATTCTGGGACTCGGTGTATTCTGACCCCATTTTCTCTCCCACATTCACAGGATCGCCAGGTAGCTGTCTGCCTCGCTTCTCCACCATGCCGTTCCTGTTCTGCTCTCTCACTCAGACCTGTGACTATGCATCTCGAGGTGACAATTCCTACTGGCTGAGCTCTACGGAACCCATGCTCAAGACTATGGAGCCCATTCCTTCCGCCGACCTGAAGAAATATGTTTCTAGGTAACTAAGGCCAGCCACTCACTATCAGGTAGACCTGACACTTAATCAGGTCTACCTGATACCTGATGAGCACACACTATCAGGTATTTTTAGGGGGTAAAAAAAAAAAAAAAAAAAAAGATACACGGAACTGTAGGGAGCTATCATCCCAAAATTGAAGAGAGGATAAGAGAAAGCCAAAATCCGGCCCGGGCGGAAATCGAACCCGCAGCCTAGCGCTTACAAGGCAGACGCGCTACCAACCAAGCTACCTAGGCTGGCCTTACGTGGTTAGTACATAATAATTTTATAGATTTAAAAATGATTATAAAATAAGTTAGGGAGTTTCGGTGACTATGGAGCCCATTCCTTCCGCCGACCTGAAGAAATATGTTTCTAGGTAACTAAGACCAGCCACTCACTATCAGGTAGACCTGACACTTGATCAGGTCTACCTGATACCTGATGAGCACACACTATCAGGTAGTATGGAGCCCATTCCTTCCGCCGACCTGAAGAAATATGTTTCTAGGTAACTAAGACCAGCCACTCACTATCAGGTAGACCTGACACTTAATCAGGTCTACCTAATACCTGATGAGCACACATACTGACCTGACAGGTACACCTGATCAGGTACGCCTGTCAGGTCTACCTAATAGTGAAAAGCTGGCCTAATATGTTTGTCTATGTCGTAGGTTTGATTCCCGCCCGGACTGGATTTTATCCTAAACAGATAAGGTTCGTTCTCGGAACGGCTGGTTTTCTCCTTAGGATAGATCCTATTTTCGTTCTCTCTTCGCTTTCGGGACGATAAGACCCTAGCTGTTACAGTTCCCTCGATCATATCTCTTGGGGGGGAAACTGATCTTAATATTGATTTTATTTTTCAGATGTAGCGTATGTGAGTCTACAACCAGAGCGATTGCTATTCACTCTCAATCGTGGGGGGGAAACTGATCTTAATATTGATTTTATTTTTCAGATGTAGCGTATGTGAGTCTACAACCAGAGCGATTGCTATTCACTCTCAGTCCGTCACTATACCCTCGTGTCCCGGTGGTTGGGAAGAGCTATGGGTTGGCTTCAGTTTCCTCATGGTAAGTTCCAAAGTTGAGAACCCGGTATGACAGGTCTTACTGGGGAGAAGGGATGGCGTGGTGATGTAGGCTGGCCTGGCCGAAACGGAACTAAGGTTTGTATAGTTTTTTTTTCAAGCCACACAAAAAAGCACTTGAAAAAACATAGGTACTGTCTAACCTCTATCCTCCAAAGTTGAGGTCCTTCGTCGTTTCCTAACACAATTTTTTTTCCCGCCTTTGCACGAACAACTAAGCACGTCAGTGAAGCAAACATCCTCATATTAGTACAAATTTTGTCAATGGTGGGCATCGAACCCGGGACCTTCTGCATGGCAAGCAAGCGCGTTACGATTGGCCTAACCTTGTTGTTCCAAAGTTGAGGTCCTTCGTCGTTTCCTAACACAATTTTTTTTCCCGCCTTTGCACGAACAACTAAGCACGTCAGTGAAGCAAACATTCTCTTATTAGTACAAATTTTGTCAATGGGGGGCATCGAACCCGGGACCTTCTGCATGGCAAGCAAGCGCGTTACGATTGGCCTAACCTTGTTGCTAAGCCACTAGGTTATATCGTACTGACTGTAGCATCATGTTCTGCATTTCAGCATACAGACGCAGGTTCTGGTGGCGGAGGTCAGTCTCTGATCAGCCCTGGGTCTTGTCTGCAAGACTTCCGACCCACTCCGTTCATCCAATGTCACGGTGTAGGTTCCTGCAACTACTACTCTACAGCCTCTTCCTTCTGGTTAGCCACCCTGGACGACAGAGATCAGTGGCGTAAACCGAGGCCGCAAACACTGAAAGCAAACGACCTGAAGACGCGAATCAGTCGGTGTGCTGTATGTCTGAGACGAAAGAGTGAGCCTGGACGTCTAGTGAGACCTGTGGTTGAGGCTAGTAGACCTGTTTATGAACAGAGAGCGCGACCTAACTACAATGTGAACAGGCCTAGCTATGATCCAAACTTGAATCAAGCTGGTTACAATCCCAACCTAAATCGAGGTGGCTATGATCCCAATCTAAATCGGGCTGGTTACAATCCCAACCTAAATCGAGGTGGTTATGATCAAAGCAGGGGCAGTTATGATCCAAATCAATACAGGGGCTATGGACAAAATCGAACCATTTATGATCCTCTAAGAGCGCGAACTTACAATGTGAATAGACCGGAAGGCTATTACTATCCAGGCAACAGTACCAGACAGGGACAAACGCTAAGATCATAGTATGATTCCAGTGTAACTTTGCAGCCGAGTGGCTAACACACTGGAGTTCCAAATTCGAATCCCAGGTTTAATCATGATCTACTGTGTTTGGTGTCCGAGTACCGATCAGTGGCGGTACTACACAAATGATGGAAGGTAGTATGATTCCAGTGTAACTTTGCAGCCGAGTGGCTAACACACTGGAGTTCCAAATTCGAATCCCAGGTTTAATCATGATCTACTGTCTTTGGTGTCCGAGTACCGATCAGTGGCGGTACTACACAAATGATGGAAGATGGCACTGTGAATTGAGCGAGACAATTGCTTGTCATGTTGTGATACCAACTAGACATACCTCTCATACTTGGATAAAGATGAATTGCTTACCATTCAAAGTAGTCCTAGCTATAATGAATTCCTTTGCTTTTGCTTTCCGTGTCCATGAGATGGGCCTAATATAAAGATTATCTGAGAGGGTATTGCCTAATTTTGATACACTGCCTCCCTTCCCTCTCACTTAATTCTAGTCATTATTGATGTATACCACCTATCTTTTTTATGTTCAAAAGCAGATTCTTTAAGTGTGTCTGTATCAAATTGTAATTTTAAAATACTCTTCAACCCAGGTGAAATTTTAATAAATTTTGAAGCATCTGGAAATTTTTGTACAAAGTAAAGTCTTTTTTACGATGTCATCTTTAATTTTGTTCTCTTTTTGTACCAGATGGAAATGCCTAAACGGTCTTTTTTTTATAGCAGCAAATGTTGCTAAACAATAGTCTACAAAAACTGTGGCTAATGTCTGAAAGAGGTGGTATTGTTGTCATATTTAAGCTAAAGATTAATTAAATATGCTAGTAATTTACAACAGAAGTCTCTTTTACTCTCTTTAAGGAGAGGGTATTGCCTAATTTTGATACACTGCCTCCCTTCCCTCTCACTTAATTCTAGTCATTATTGATGTATACCACCTATCTTTTTTTTTATGTTCAAAAGCAGATTCTTTAAGTGTGTCTGTATCAAATTGTAATTTTAAAATACTCTTCAACCCAGGTGAAATTTTAATAAATTTTGAAGCATCTGGAAAATTTTGTACAAAGTAAAGTCTTTTTTACGATGTCATTTTTAATTTTGTTCTCTTTTTGTACCAGATGGAAATGCCTAAACGGTCTTTTTTTATAGCAGCAAACGTTGCTAAACAATAGTCTACAAAAACTGTGGCTAATGTCTGAAAGAGGTATTGTTGTCATATTTAAGCTAAAGATTAATTAAATATGCTGGTAATTTACAACAGAAGTCTCTTTTACTCTCTTTAAAGGATTGAACCCACGCCCTCCTGTTTACCAGGCGAGCGCCTTGACCACTACACCACCGAGGCAGGTAACTACACCACCGAGGCAGGTAACTACACCACCGAGGCAGGTAAAATTGAAATTTTATCTCCTTCTGATTGATGGTTCAACCACAATATTTATTCTATAATTATTTATTAGTTGGTGATGATTTGGTAGATTTCTCTTTTTAGGTACCTAATTGATAAAAGGTTGAAAAAAGATTTTTTTCCCTTCCATTTGCTATCAATAGTGATGGAAATATCAGCATATTTTGGTATAAGTAGATCCACCATTCCAGAAAAAAATACCAAGAAGAATTCAACTCATATCAAAACTTTTAATTTTTTATTAGCTCACAAATAAATTATAGGTTTAAACGAGTTTTTTGTTCAAAAATTCCAAAAAGTTTCTAGTATACCCAAATACGAGTATGTACAGACTGTACCATATTGGCTGTATAGGGTACAGTCTGAACCCTCCACCATTCCAGAAAAAAATACCAAGAAGAATTCAACTCATATCAAAACTTTTAATTTTTTATTAGCTCACAAATAAATTATAGGTTGAAACGAGTTTTTTGTTCAAAAATTCCAAAAAGTTTCTAGTATACCCAAATACGAGTATGTACAGACGGTACCATATTGGCTGTATAGGGTACAGTCTGAACCCTACTCTAATGATTATTATTTTCAAAATTAGCAGGGGAAGGGGGTAAATGTCAGCAAAATATCTTAACACAGGCAGGGATAATAAATTATTATTTTACGATTGTTTTTTTTTTCTGCTTCAAAAAGAAAACTTAATATACTTAATAACCTCTAAAATTAAATCTAATGTCCTAATATATAAGTATAGCTAATTTACAAATATACACCCATAACAACATTAAAAATATTCCATAATCACAAATTCCCTATTCTTTTGTGTTATCAGACCACTTCATTTTTTATAGAGCAAAACTCCAGCGACCTCCTTTGCAATTTTAAATCATCCAACTTAATAACCTCGAAAATTAAATCTAATGTCCTAATATGTAAGTATAGCTAATTTACAAATGTACACCCGTAACAACATTAAAAATATTCCATAATCACTCTTAAACACAAACAATATTAGTGAGGGGAATGGGTGGGGCACTTTTTGCGTTAGTAATATTTTTCCATTGTGTGACGGGTTCAACCTTTCACCTTCTAAGGTTACTTCATGCTTAATAACACCTTGGGTTTTTTACAGACCATAATCACTCTTGAACACAAACAATATTAGTGAGGGGAATGGGTGGGGCACTTTTTGCGTTAGTAATATTTTTCCATTGTGTGACGAATTCATTGTTTCACCTTCTAAGGTTACTTCATGCTTAATAACACCTTGGGTTTTCGTTAGTAATATTTTTCCATTGTGTGACGGGTTCAACCTTTCACCTTCTAAGGTTACTTCATGCTTAATAACACCTTGGGTTTTTTACTTACAGGTGTTTTAACCAGCTCCCAAGGCTGACTACACCCTGAAATAGCCAACAGACTATGCCCTAGCCCTAGAGTGTCACCCTTCCAAATAACAATACATGCCCAACTTCAGTGATTCATCTGGACCTGGCACATTTTATGATGCCATGATATACTTAGCCAATGGCTTTGACCGATAAAATAATGTTGGAGTTCCAAGTAAAAAAAAAAACGTATGTTCAATGGCAATGAATCTTTTACTTACTCTACCTTATCATGTACTTTGTTCAAAAGAAAAACCTTCCCCCATTTGACAGCCTTTTATACAGACCTCTACAGGGTGTAAGGAAATTATAGATAGACCAATAAGAATTTACATTATAAAAACAAACACTAGAGGCAAAAACAATGGAAAATAAAAGTGGAACAGCTCAAATAACTAGGTGCACCTACAAGGCCACTGGATGCATATCTACTTATACCAAAATATGCTGATATTTCCATCACTATTGATAGCAAATGGAAGGAAAAAAAATCTTTTTTCAACCTTTTATCAATTAGGTACCTAAAAAGAGAAATCTACCAAATCAATCATCACCAACTAATAAATAATTATAGAATAAATATTGTGGTTGAACCATCAATCAGAAGGAGATAAAATTTCAAAACAAACACTAGAGGCAAAAACAATGGAAAATAAAAGTGGAACAGCTCAAATAACTAGGTGCACCTACAAGGCCACTGGATGCATACCTACTTAGCTACTTACACCAAAATATGCTGATATTTCCATCACTATTGATAGCAAATGGAAGGAAAAAAAATCTTTTTTCAACCTTTTATCAATTAGGTACCTAAAAAGAGAAATCTACCAAATCATCACCAACTAATACTTAAATAATTATAGAATAAATATTGTGGTTGAACCATCAATCAGAAAGAGATAAAATTTCAATTCCTTAACTCAGGATTATGGAACCAAGGTAAGCCTGAATTATGAAATGAAAATTGAAAAATCTCATGTAAAATTAAAAGGTATAATAACAAGATTTGGAGTCTATAGTGTTCAACTGGAAAATACCTACATTTTGATCTAACAGTAGAGATGTATGTCTTATTAAGCTATTTATAGTGTCCAGTTATTGCTAGATTCACTTAAAGGCTATGACTACCAATGAATAGGGAATTTAATATTGCAATACAGAGCTGTCAGCCAGGATTTTTATTTTCTAGGAAAATTCCCTTGATACAATTCCTAATGTTACTGATGACTAGCTAAAACACCAATCTTGTTGAGCTGTTCATTTCAAGACATCCTCTAGTCCTCTACATAGGAAACTTGTATGTGGTTCAAGTGGGAATGTTGTCAAACATATCAATGTCTCCTGGTTTCTTTCCAAATCCTAGATGGCTGTCAATTATTTGGAACAGTTCATTTGGCTGTGGTATTCGGCCTGTTTCTAGTTTAGACCAAATTGGCATGTCTGAAATTGAAATAAACAGGTACAATTTAGGATGGTGAAATACACAGGTAGGACAATTTATGGGTCAGAAATACAGCCATAACAATAAGGGAATAAAATAATGAAATACCTATTTGTTCTTTTGGCTTTAACATGAGAAGTAGGTAGGTATCATGGTTTCCTAAACTCCATTCACACATGGAAGTATTTCATTAAAATCACAAGTGTAGCTGGAATGGGAAAATTCCCTTGATACAATTCCTAATGTTACTGATGACTAGCTAAAACACCAATCTTGTTGAGCTGTTCATTTCAAGACATCCTCTACATAGGAAACTTGTATGTGGTTCAAGTTGGAATGTTGTCAAACATATCAATGTCTCCTGGTTTCTTTCCAAATCCTAGATGGCTGTCAATTATTTGGAACAGTTCATTTGGCTGTGGTATTCGGCCTGTTTCTAGTTTAGACCAAATTGGCATGTCTGAAATTGAAATAAACAGGTACAATTTAGGACGGTGAAATACACAGGTAGGACAATTTATGGGTCAGAAATACAGCCATAACAATAAGGGAATAAAAATAATGAAATACCTATTTGTTCTTTTGGCTTTAACATGAGAAGTAGGTAGGTATCATGGTATCCTAAACTCCATTCACACATGGAAGTATTTCATTAAAATCACAAGATTTCAACTCAATGAAACTGTAGCTGGAATGGAAAAAATGGTATAAAATATATTCTAGTTTAGACCAAATTGGCATGTCTGAAATTGAAATAAACAGGTACAATTTAGGATGGTGAAATACACAGGTAGGACAATTTATGGATCAGAAATACAGCCATAACAATAAGGGAATAAAATAATGAAATACCTATTTGTTCTTTTGGCTTTAATATGAGAAGTAGGTAGGTATCATGGTTTCCTAAACTCCATTCACACATGGAAGTATTTCATTAAAATCACAAGTGTAGCTGGAATGGAAACAATATTAAGATACTGGACTACTAGAGGGAGTGGAAGGTCGGCAAATAGCAAGAGTAAAGAGCCCGAAACAACGCCCGGCATATTTGAGAATTCGGTAAGTTGTTTACCAGTTTATCATTCGAAGAAATTCTATGGCCTATTTTGTGCCATTTCATAATAGTAGCCCAACTTGAGTAAATATTTAGTCGGTAAACAGCACGTAGATAGGTGTACGGTTACAGCCTCTTCTCCCATTTTGAAAAACCGACTTAATTTGACACTTCATGAAAGTCAATTGAATAGGAACATACTCGTATATTATTTTAAGTTTTTCAAGGTAATACATAAATCCGTACTCACCTAAGATAAAAGTCTAAATTTCGCATGAGAGGAGCAACCCTCTGATCCTGAGGATAACGCTCCCTATTTATTCAATTGCTAGGGTTTCTAGAAATCTACCACTCAGAGGCTTAGATGTAGGGCAAACCGCCCTGAAGTATGGGTAAAGCTTCTACGAATCTAGAAATCTAGAGTACCTGTAAAAATTGTGTAAGGTACTGTTCAAAATGTCTATCGTAAACGACGTAAACTGAAACACTTTACCTTTGGGAATCGTAAACTCTCCAATATGAATGTCTTCCGTAGCTCTCCTGGGGGCTACGTAAGCAGGTGGATACAGCCTGAGTGATTCTTTGATAACCATGTCCAGGTATTTAAGGTTCTCTAGTTCGCTCAGGCTTGGCTTCTTGTGGAAGTCCTCACCTATTATACTGATCAGTTCATCATAGACCTGTAATGCAAGAATGTCAGGGGTTATCCACCCCTTCATCGTAGATTTCTTTCCAGGGGTTCACCTGCAAAGCGAAGAGTTGACCACTAAGTAACTAGTGGTCCAGTGAATCTCTCGTGTTTCTAATAATAAAAAAAATACCTACATATCTTTTGTGTTGAACATTTTTGCCAGATTTCATGAAAATCGGACAAACCAGTCATGCGTTATTACGGAACAAACGGACAGTTCCAAATGCAAAATCGCCGAGTAAGAACTTGGCACTCACATCGCTTCTTCAATAAAGTACCTTAACACAATTCTTTGAACGCTATAAACCACCTAAATCCAAAATGGGTTCTCCATCCAAATTGACCTTATGACACGTCCCTTCATCTTGTCAGTACCTTAGCTTGAACCTCAGGATGCATTGACAGCAGAAATATGACCGCAGAGAATGCCGTGGTCAGCGTCTCTATCCCAGCTATATTGAATAGACCAAGCTCATCCAGATGGGCTTCACCTAGTTCCTCCTGCAGGTCAGCTAGTTTGATATCGTCCAGAGTAGAATCCCTGTGATCCGAGTGCCCCGTGACGAAAAAGTTAACCATCCCCATTTTGGTCACAGTTTCCAAGATGGTTTTCTTCGACTGAAACGCTGTGAATCGTTCCAAGCATTTGATTTGTGTCAAAACGGACTTGATGGACTCGCGGAAAAGCTGAAACAAAGGGGAGGACAGTAGGTAAGTAAATCGTTGACTCATCTACCACAGTAAATTAGATCTTCCCCGTACTTTTCGGAGACGTTGAATGAAGGAGTCGCTGAAGTGAACACATTATGTAAGGCAGAGGTACATAAATATCGTAGGAATTTTCAAGCTGTACAGTCCAATTTCTTTCCTCTCTTAGTACGACGAAATATACCCACGTTAAATGGCTTTACTCGTCCTATATTGTACGTAGGTACCTTAAAGAACTGTTTGTTCACGTAACAAATGAGATCGATTTCGGTCGGTTTAAACTTTAGCCCGAACAAGGTATGCGTGATGACGTCACATTGCCACGGGTAAAGCATCTCATCCACTCGCTGGATACAAGGTACTGTCATTAGTCGCTCACTATAGTCCAATACTTTCTCGTGAAGATGGGGAATAAGTTTGGTCATAAGATGGAGTTCTATGGCGAACTTTTGACTATTTGAAGAGCTTTTCAATCACGCAAGAAAAATGGTGTGCACTGGACAATGACTTGAACAAGAAGAGAGCCAAAAAAAAAAGATGGGCTACCCTTTGCCATAGTCACTGAGAACGGACCACAATAATCTACGCCTGTGTGGACGAAGGGTTTAGCACATTGTTGCACCCTGTATGCAGGTAGGTCCGCCATTTTGGCACTCACTGTATTGGGCTTAGAGAAAATATTTTTTTCCTCGTTGCAATAATCAAACAGCTGATTTTAAAATATGTGAGTGGCGCGAATTCAAAAAGAAATATTCACCATTAAGTACCTATATTAAGTTTTATTTTTGAAGCAGAAAAAAAACAATCGTAAAATAATAATTTATTGGTACCTACCTCTGCCTTACATAATGTGTTCACTTCAGCGACTCCTTCATTCAACGTCTCCGAAAAGTACGGGGAAGATCTAATTTACTTACTGTGGTAGATGAGCCAACGATTTACTTACCTACTGTCCTCCTCTTTGTTTCAGCTTTTCCGTTCAAAACGGACTTGATGGACTCACGGAAAAGCTGAAACAAAGAGGAGGACAGTAGGTAAGTAAATCGTTGGCTCATCTACCACAGTAAATTAGATCTTCCCCGTACTTTTCGGAGACGTTGAATGAAGGAGTCGCTGAAGTGAACACATTATGTAAGGCAGGCAAGAATGTCAGGGGTTATCCACCCCTTCATCGTAGATTTCTTTCCAGGGGTTCACCTGCAAAGCGAAGAGTTGACCACTAAGTAACTAGTGGTCCAGTGAATCTCTCGTGTTTCTAATAATAAAAAAATACCTACATATCTTTTGTGTTGAACATTTTTGCCAGATTTCATGAAAATCGGACAAACCAGTCATGCGTTATTATTATACTGATCAGTTCATCATAGACCTGTAATGCAAGAATGTCAGGGGTTATCCACCCCTTCATCGTAGATTTCTTTCCAGGGGTTCATCTGCAAAGCGAAGAGTTGACCACTAAGTAACTAGTGGTCCAGTGAATCTCTCGTGTTTCTAATAATAAAAAAAATACCTACATATCTTTTGTGTTGAACATTTTTGCCAGATTTTATGAAAATCGGACAAACCAGTCATGCGTTATTGCGGAACAAACGGACAGTTCCAAATGCAAAATCGCCGAGTAAGAACTTGGCACTCACATCGCTTCTTCAATAAAGTACCTTAACACAATTCTTTAATTATAATTACAAACACAATAAAAAAAAAAAAAAAAAAAAAAAAAAAACAATTTAGATCTAGATAGGAGTGGACCAAACCCTGAATAGACAAAATTTACCTAAAAAATATCAAACATATCAAGAGACTAAACCCAGATCTTTACTAGCCTTGGTCTCGGGCATGAATGTAAGAGAATACTTACCAATAGAAGAACTTCAAAGTGGGGCCAATGTTACTCGCAAGACCAACTTTGGTAAGTGGAATTTGTTTCTCTGATGATGAAGAAGACATGACAAATATATCCTTCAGAGTAAAAACAGCAAACAAGAGGAATAGAATTCCACAGGATAATCTTCCGTGATCCATGTTTCCCTTTTCTTCTTTAACTTATTTATTGATCACATTAAAGTAGGTAGTAAAAATACTGAGGCGTATTCAGTAGCTTGTAAAGCAATTTTATCAGTGTCAGTGCTAATTTGTGGAACCCTTTTGATGAGATTTTAAAAACGACAGTCTAGAATCTAGAGTCTAGGTGACAAGCTGATTGATTTATGATATAGGTATGATTATGATTTTCGTTATCAAAAGATAGGTAGGTAGATACCTAGAAATTCTAGAATCCCCTGCTCCCTGCACTGCACTAGTCCACTAGTGAATCTAGTGATAAGTTAAAAAAAAAAAAAAATACTGAGGCGTATTCAGTAGCTTGTAAAGCAATTTTATCAGTGTCAGTGCTAATTTGTGGAACCCTTTTGATGAGATTTTAAAAACAACAGTCTAGAGTCTAGGTGACAAGCTGATTGATTTATGATATATGAAATATGATTATGATTTTCGTTATCAAAAGATAGGTAGGTACCTAGAAATTCTAGAATCTCCTAATCCCCTGCACACCTGCACAGTGATAAGTAAAAAAAAAAAAAACACACACACAAACAGTGTTGTGGGTTGCCCAATTAAAATTTCCGCACAGGTTACAGTCGTACAGGAATGGAAAATTCCGTACAATGGGGCCTGTTGCAAAAATAGAAATTGAGATCTCGTAAATTATCAAACAAACAAAAAATATTTATTATTAAAGCTTTTTATTATTTTCCATTTTATTTCATTTCAAATATCATTACAAGCAGGTATTAAGGTGGAAGACGGACACACTGTTCTATTCTGAGACCGCACTAATTAATTCACATAGGTAATCATATCCATGTGCCGTGAATCAATGGAAAAAACACAACTAAGTAAGGTAGATATCAGAGCATGTTATGTGATTCAACACCGCTTTACATTCAAGTGCTTGCTATGTGGCGGTACCAGGGGTTGTGGGTTGCCCAATTAAAATTTCCGCACAGGTTACAGTCGTACAGGAATGGAAAATTCCGTACAATGGGGCCTGTTGCAAAAATAAAAATCGAGATCTCGTAAATTATCAAACAAAAAATATTTATTATTAAAGGTTTTTATTAGGTATTTTCCATTTTATTTCATTTCAAATATCATTACAAGCAGGTATTAAGGTGGAAGACGGACACACTGTTCTATGCTGAGACCGCACTAATTAATTCGCATAGGTAATCATATCCATGTGCCGTGAATCAATGGAAAAAACACACTAAGCACTAAGTGCCAGTAAGTAAGGTAGATATCAGAGCATGTTATGTGATTCAACACCGATTTACATACACTATACCCTGGGTCTGAACTTTACGAAACATCCATGTTTAAATTCAATGACAAACCGAAATGCCGTCAGACAGTCTTCAATACGTTCGTATTTCTCGGACGGCAGAAATTCAAAGCGGCGAATCAAAACGGAGAACGCCGTTTTCATGTGAAGGAGCGCGAATTTCTGTCCGATACATTTGCGAGGGCCAATTCCAAACGGCACGAAACAGTTACGAGGACGGTTTATGTACTCTTCGGGTGAAAATCTTTCCGGAATGAATTTATCAGGCTGTGAATAGTACTGAGGTTGACGGTGTATTCCTGCGACGTTGATCAATATGGAGGCACCTGGAACACGAGGAAAAGTATTAAAATATTCAAGACCTCATTTAAACTGCTGGGGTGGTCCTATTCGAGCAGAATGAACAAGGTATAAAAATTATACCTTTTTTAAAAAGGTTTGATAGAGGGAACTGCAACTGCCAAGGTCTTATTGTTAGACAGGATAGGAGGATAGAAGAAAGACAGGATAGGAGAAAGCCAGCCGTTCCGAGAACGAACATTATCCGTTCGGGGTAAAATCCGCCCCAGGCGAGAATCGAACCCGTGGGCTAGCGCTTAAAAGGTAGACGCGCTACCAACCAAGCTAACCAGGCTGACAAAATTATACCTTATTCTATTCTTAATTTCGCATGAGAGGAGCAACCCTTTGATCCTGAGGATAACGCTCCCTATTTATTCAATTGCTAGGGTTTCTAGAAATCTACCACTCAGAGGCTTAGATGTAGGGCAAACCGCCCTGAAGTATGGGTAAAGCTTCTACGAATCTAGAAATCTAGAGTACCTGTAAAAATTGTGTAAGGTACTGTTCAAAATGTCTATCGTAAACGACGTAAACTGAAACACTTTACCTTTGGGAATCGTAAACTCTTCAATATGAATGTCTTCCGTAGCTCTCCTGGGGGCTACGTAAGCAGGTGGATACAGCCTTACACTTTACCTTTGGGAATCGTAAACTCTCCAATATGAATGTCTTCCGTAGCTCTCCTGGGGGCTACGTAAGCAGGTGGATACAGCCTGAGTGATTCTTTGATAACCATGTCCAGGTATTTAAGGTTCTCTAGTTCGCTCAGGCTTGGCTTCTTGTGGAAGTCCTCACCTATTATACTGATCAGTTCATCATAGACCTGTAATGCAAGAATGTCAGGGGTTATCCACCCCTTCATCGTAGATTTCTTTCCAGGGGTTCACCTGCAAAGCGAAGAGTTGACCACTAAGTAACCAGTGGTCCAGTGAATCTCTCGTGTTTCTAATAATAAAAAAAAAAAATACCTACATATCTTTTGTGTTGAACATTTTTGCCAGATTTCATGAAAATCGGACAAACCAGTCATGCATTATTGCGGAACAAACGGACAGTTCCAAATGCAAAATCGCCGAGTAAGAACTTGGCACTCACATCGCTTCTTCAATAAAGTACCTTAACACAATTCTTTGAACGCTATAAACCACCTAAATCCAAAATGGGTTCTCCATCCAAATTGACCTTATGACACGTCCCTTCATCTTGTCAGTACCTTAGCTTGAACCTCAGGATGCATTGACAGCAGAAATATGACCGCAGAGAATGCCGTGGTTAGCGTCTCTATCCCAGCTATATTGAATAGACCAAGCTCATCCAGATGGGCTTCACCTAGTTCCTCCTGCAGGTCAGCTAGTTTGATATCGTCCAGAGTAGAATCCCTGTGATCCGAGTGCCCCGTGACGAAAAAGTTAACCATCCCCATTTTGGTCACAGTTTCCAAGATGGTTTTCTTCGACTGAAACGCTGTGAATCGTTCCAAGCATTTGATTTGTGTCAAAACGGACTTGATGGACTCGCGGAAAAGCTGAAACAAAGGGGAGGACAGTAGGTAAGTAAATCGTTGACTCATCTACCACAGTAAATTAGATCTTCCCCGTACTTTTCGGAGACGTTGAATGAAGGAGTCGCTGAAGTGAACACATTATGTAAGGCAGAGGTACATAAATATCGTAGGAATTTTCAAGCTGTACAGTCCAATTTCTTTCCTCTCTTAGTACGACGAAATATACCCACGTTAAATGGCTTTACTCGTCCTATATTGTACGTAGGTACCTTAAAGAACTGTTTGTTCACGTAACAAATGAGATCGATTTCGGTCGGTTTAAACTTTAGCCCGAACAAGGTATGCGTGATGACGTCACATTGCCACGGGTAAAGCATCTTATCCACTCGCTGGATACAAGGTACTGTCATTAGTCGCTCACTATAGTCCAATACTTTCTCGTGAAGATGGGGAATAAGTTTGGTCATAGGTCCTGTCTGGAACACGCGATTCAACACCTTACGATGCTTCTTCCAAGCGCTGTAGTCTCCCTGGAAGAAAATGCTCTGACCAAACATGACGCTGAAGAAATCAAAGAACACAGGTTTGGGAAACACTTCGGCCTTCAGATTGAATAACGTTTCAGCCATGTCCGGGTCCGTGATGACAACGAGGAGATTGTGACCGGCCCATATGCGATAGATACCACCGTACCTGAAATAGGAAACAATATCGCCATGTCCGGGTCCGTGATGACAACGAGGAGATTGTGACCGGCCCATATGCGATAGATACCGCCGTACCTGAAATAGGAAACAATATTAAGATACTGGACTACTAGAGGGAGTGGAAGGTCGGCAAATAGCAAGAGTAAAGAGCCCGAAACAACGCCCGGCATATTTTAGAATTCGGTAAGTTGTTTAAAACCAGTTTATCATTCGAAGAAATTCCATGGCCTATTTTGTGCCATTTCATAATAGTAGCCCAACTTGAGTAAATATTTAGTTGGTAGACACGTAGATAGGTATGTGTACGGTTACAGCCTTTTCTCCTATTTTGAAAAACCGACTTAATTCGACACTCGCCATGTCCGGGTCCGTGATGACAACGAGGAGATTGTGACCGGCCCATATGCGATAGATACCGCCGTACCTGAAATAGGAAACAATATCAAGATACTGGACTACTGGAGGGAGTGGAAGGTCGGCAAATGGCAAGAGTAAAGAGCCCGAAACAACGCCCGGCATATTTTAGAATTCGGTAAGTTGTTTAAAACCAGTTTACCATTCGAAGAAATTCCATGGCCTATTTTGTGCCATTTCATAATAGTAGCCCAACTTGAGTAAATATTTAGTCGGTAGACACGTAGATAGGTGTACGGTTACAGCCTTTTCTCCTATTTTGAAAAACCGACTTAATTCGACACTTCATGAAAGTCAATTGAATAGGAACATACTCGTATATTATTTTAAGTTTTTCAAGGTAATACATATAAATCCGTACTCACCTAAGATAAAAACTGAGGTAATCTTTGAACAAGGCAGTCTTCCATGTTCGAAAATTAACAAGGTTCCCCAACAAGGGTAAGGCCAACGGTCCGGGAATACTCCAAGCATGTAGAAACAGCTTCCTATGTGTCCAGTAATACTTGCAGATGTACACAGCCAGCACCGTTGTCAAAAACACCAATATCATATTGATTTTGATCAAATGATTACCAATTTATTAAAAACTACTTTACCTGGAACTGTGCAACTACTTGTGCGTACTTCAGAAGAAAATGTCATCCAAGATTCGGCAGATTATACATTAATTTTATGCAATGAGGTGACTAGAAATAGGGTCGGTTGGGTACATACATAGCCTGATTTCATTATACTTAGGTATGCCTGAACATGAAAGCAATTACATAAAAAATATGCGTGATTCATCCAAGATTCGGCAGATTATACATTAATTTTATGCAATGAGGTGACTAGAAATAGGGTCGGTTGGGTACATACATAGCCTGATTTGATTATACTTAGGTATGCCTGAACATGAAAGCAATTACATAAAAAATATGCGTGAGCACAACTTTCTACACACGCACACATAGAGAGAAATGGTCAGTATCTCACATGTTCCGGATTTAGGGACATTAACCTACTAGCAGAGATCGAGGAATTTTACCCTATCTAACCCACATCTAAGGAATTTAACCAACATAGCACAACTTTCTACACACGCACACATAGAGAGAAATGGTCAGTATCTCACATGTTCCGGATTTAGGGACCTTAACCTACTAGCAGAGATCGAGGAATTTTACCCTATCTAACCCACATCTAAGGAATTTAACCAACATAATCAACCCAGGACATGGTTCTCCAAAACAACCACTGAACTGTTCAGAGCAGCCGCCAATAAAGTCATTGTAGCAAGGGTGGTCGCCAATATTCGAAACGAATAGGCACATGAAGAAGAAGAAGATCCAACCCAGATCTAGGACCTTAGTCTACCTATTCTAACTATATAGATATCTAGGGTAAATTCTTCAATCTCTTGGAATATTCTTATAGAATCCCATTTCCCAAGTCCCAAGAAAGATACATAGGTAGATATGTAGGTAAGTACGTTCTTCCCGCTGACGTTGACCCATCAACTGCTGAGTTCATTTAAGACTCACTCCAGACCTAGATAGCGCTGTATAGCATAGGGGGAAGAGAGAGACAGAAACTTGATGAATAATAAACAGGCTCGATATTAAAAAGGGGGAACCCCCTCCTAGTATATACGACAGCGATGAGTTAAAACAACGTCTAATTGAGGTGTATAATAATAGCAATAAATAAAATAAGTACATTAAGTACAATATTATACCTAGTTTTGAGTAAAATATATAAATATAACCATTCGGCACCTTGTAGGCATATGCACACACTGGGTATAATAATAGCAATAAATAAAATAAGTACATTAAGTACAATATTATACCTAGTTTTGAGTAAAATATATAAATATAACCATTCGGCCATGTTAATGCCTCGGGCGTTCTTAACACCTTGTAGGCATATGCACACACTGTAGTTTTGAGTAAAATATATAAATATAACCATTCGGCCATGTTAATGCCTCGGGCGTTCTTAACACCTTGTAGGCATATGCACACACTGGTAGGTAAATTGAACCCAGGAAGTACTAGAAGAGCCAACTCATTAGAAAAAGAAATACCAGTACGAGCCAAGAGTATGAGTACCTTAAGGCCTTCAAGGGATAATATCTCAAATTACCTGATCTTACATGCCATAGTAAAAAATATAAAAATAAAATGCCATGTATAAATATGAACATATAAAATATAAACTAGCTGTTTCATTACTTATTTATGGGACACCGAGTTGTATTTACTTTTCACTACCTACGAGTGAACATATAAAATATAAACTAGCTGTTTCATTACTTATTTATGGGACACCGAGTTGTATTTACTTTTCACTACCTACGAGTTTTTTTTTTAGGTTGAAAGGGGTGGAATGCGTGAGACCTCCCCTGTACAAAGAGCTTTTGTATTGATCCATTAAGTTCCCCTCACTTAGCTTTAAAGTTCTGCATACATACGTCCGTCGTCTGGCATTTTTTTTTCTTTTTCTTTACAGAGAAAAATCTTCATAAGAAGAGTTTTTTTTTTTTTTTTTGTCGTTTATCAAAATGTAGATAGTTAATTGCTTTGGTTTAAACAATATCTGGTGCGTTAAATTTGCGAAACAGATCGGAAGATGGTTTTGAGCAGTCCAAAAAGTTTTCTATAAATAAATGCTTTTATAATAAAAATCAACTAAATAAATACAGCGGTAAGCTCAATATTTAAGAAATACCTTTTTTTATCGATGAAACAATAATGGTCAGTATAGCAGTGAAAAAAGGTCGTCGAATCGTCAAATATGTTAGTTGAAAAAAAAGTTAGGATTTTCAAAAAATGGGGATATTTTTGGAGTTTCATCACCACAAACACTTAAAAAAACTAAGAATTTCGAATATGAAACCAACTGTTTTAGTGTCAGTGGTTAATAAACTTCAAAATGACCCAATTCTACAAATAATTCGGGTCTAAAAACAAAGCATGTACTACCGTTTTGCCTACGAGGTAGAGACCTATTATAATATGTGTTGTCTGAATGTCTTGCAGAAACAGTGCGAATATGTCAGGAGGTGAAAGGAAGAAAAGGATCACTCAGGAACAAGCGTGGGAGGAGGCAGGATCAGAATTCTACCAGGAAAGTTATCCTGGGGCTCTTGAAGATCTGGAGGTGCTAAAGCGAGATCCAAACCATCTCAAAACGTTGCTGCCCAGCAAACAAAACAGGGGTGCTGGTAAGTTCATTTACTTTTGTTTTTATAAAAACTCATATGATATTGTTATTTGTAGACAGTAGCCTCCTTGGCCGAGTGGGTTTCACACTAGGCTTGCACGCCGGAGGTCCCGGGTTCCATTTCCGGCGGGGTCGAAGTTTTTTCGGCTCTGTGCTTGGATTTCGGGGTGCACTCAGCCTTGTGAGGACAATTCAGTAGCTACTTTATTCGGGCGAATGTAAATTCCCCCGATTTCATGTAAATTCATTTCATGAAAAAATCGGGGGGAATTTACATACAGCCCTTTATTCGAGTAGCGACCAGTGGCGGCATTACTAGAGTAAAAAAGTTATTGAAATATGGAAATTGATTGCAAAGGGGGCACTTACTAATGCTGTGATAATCACAAAAGTTGTGAAAAAGATCTACTTTACTACAAAGAAATCGAGATTTGATTTGATTGATTTTGATAATATGTAGACATTGATTTATTGATTTTATTGTGTTCACATTCCAGCGACCAACAGACGAGTCCATGAGACAAAGGCCACAATGAAATGCAAGACGAGATATCAAACCATGACCGTACGCAAAGGCACGACAGGAGCCAATGCTGAAATTCAGGTCTCCTTGCTACCTGATCTGAGTGAGAATTTAGCCAATGAGGAAAGCACATGGGAGGAGATTATGAAGATCAAAGCCACACCCATACACATGTCTCAGAAGAAAGAATTGAAGCTCAAACTGCAGGTAGGCACATGGGAGGAGATTATGAAGATCAAAGCCACACCCATACACATGTCTCAGAAGAAAGAATTGAAGCTCAAACTGCAGGTAGGTATATAAATAGACCATAGAATTACATTATTCACTAACGAAGTGAGTTTTAACTCGACAACTTTGCATTTGATCCGTCTTGGGTTTTCGCAATCACTCTTGTACGGTCTGTTTGTTTCAAATGGCCTTAATCAAAGTTTAACGCTAGAAGTCAACAAAGTTCTTTAAAATTGAGTCATTAATTGGTGACCTGATTTGTTTTCCTTTCAGAGCGCAGAAACATTCCGATTACAAGGTCTCAAACAATTCAAATGGCAACGAAGAAAACTATGGCAAAAATGCAAGGCGCACTTCAGAGAGAATCAGTCAAAATGGCGTTTATGGGAAGGTTCACTGAGCTCACTGGAAGCTTACACTGGTACCGGCGTATCCTCTTTGTTTCGATTTACAAAGTGGCTCCTCTGCGTAAATATGTTTACAGTACTTCTTATGTATCCCAACTATCTGTTAGGAACAAAGAAACAATACAACAGTAGTCAGCAAGTCATGTGGGACTTGTGTGATGATCACAATGATACAACTTCCATTGAGTGTTGTGCTGCCACCTATGAGAACTCATCACGCTGGGCTAGTCCTGAAATAGATTTGGATACAGCAGATCTGTTAGGAACAAAGAAACAATACAACAGTAGTCAGCAAGTCATGTGGGACTTGTGTGATGATCACAATGATACAACTTCCATTGAATGTTGTGCTGCCACCTATGAGAACTCATCACGCTGGGCTAGTCCTGAAATAGATTTGGATACAGCATTTTGCGAAACAGATCGGAAGATGGTTTTGAGCAGTCCAAAAAGTTTTCTATAAATAAATGCTTTTATATTAAAAATCAACTAAATAAATACAGCGGTAAGCTCGATATTTAAGAAATACCTTTTTTATCGATGAAACAATAATGGTCAGTATAGCAGTGAAAAAAGGTCGTCGAATCGTCAAATATGTTACTTGAAAAAAAAAGTTAAAAAGTTTTCTATAAATAAATGCTTTTATAATAAAAATCAACTAAATAAATACAGCGGTAAGCTCAATATTTAAGAAATACCTTTTTTATCGATGAAACAATAATGGTCAGTACCTATAGCAGTGAAAAAAGGTCGTCGAATCGTCAAATATGTTAGTTAAAAAAAAAGTTGGGATTTTCAAAAAATGGGGATATTTTTGGAGTTTCATCACCACAAACACTTAAAAAAACTAAGAATTTCGAATATGAAACCAACTGTTTTAGTGTCAGTGGTTAATAAACTTCAAAATGACCCAATTCTACAAATAATTCGGGTCTAAAAACAAAGCATGTACTACCGTTTTGCCTACGAGGTAGAGACCTATTAATATGTGTTGTCTGAATGTCTTGCAGAAACAGTGCGAATATGTCAGGAGGTGAAAGGAAGAAAAGGATCACTCAGGAACAAGCGTGGGAGGAGGCAGGATCAGAATTCTACCAGGAAAGTTATCCCGGGGCTCTTGAAGATCTGGAGGTGCTAAAGCGAGATCCAAACCATCTCAAAACGTTGCTGCCCAGCAAACAAAACAGGGGTGCTGGTAAGTTCATTTACTTTTGTTTTTATAAAAACTCATATGTATATTGTTATTTGTAGACAGTAGCCTCCTTGGCCGAGTGGGTTTCACACTAGGCTTGCACGCCGGAGGTCCCGGGTTCCATTTCCGGCGGGGTCGAAGTTTTTTCGGCTCTGTGCTTGGATTTCGGGGTGCACTCAGCCTTGTGAGGACAATTCAGTAGCTACTTTATTCGGGCGAATGTAAATTCCCCCGATTTCATGTAAATTCATTTCATGAAAAAATCGGGGGGAATTTACATACAGCCGTAGCCTCCTTGGCCGAGTGGGTTTCACACTAGGCTTGAACGCCGGAGGTCCCGGGTTCCATTTCCGGCGGGGTCGAAGTTTTTTCGGATCTGTGCTTGGATTTCGGGGTGCACTCAGCCTTGTGAGGACAATTCAGTAGCTACTTTATTCGAGTAGCGACCAATGGCGGCATTACTAGAGTAAAAAAGTTATTGAAATATGGAAATTGCCCGGCGGGGTCGAAGTTTTTTCGGCTCTGTGCTTGGATTTCGGGGTGCACTCAGCCTTGTGAGGACAATTCAGTAGCTACTTTATTCGAGTAGCGACCAGTGGCGGCATTACTAGAGTAAAAAAGTTATTGAAATATGGAAATTGACAAACGGACAGTTCCAAATGCAAAATCGCCGAGTAAGAACTTGGCACTCACATCGCTTCTTCAATAAAGTACCTTAACACAATTCTTTGAACGCTATAAACCACCTAAATCCAAAATGGGTTCTCCATCCAAATTGACCTTATGACACGTCCCTTCATCTTGTCAGTACCTTAGCTTGAACCTCAGGATGCATTGACAGCAGAAATATGACCGCAGAGAATGCCGTGGTCAGCGTCTCTATCCCAGCTATATTGAATAGACCAAGCTCATCCAGATGGGCTTCACCTAGTTCCTCCTGCAGGTCAGCTAGTTTGATATCGTCCAGAGTAGAATCCCTGTGATCCGAGTGCCCCGTGACGAAAAAGTTAACCATCCCCATTTTGGTCACAGTTTCCAAGATGGTTTTCTTCGACTGAAACGCTGTGAATCGTTCCAAGCATTTGATTTGTGTCAAAACGGACTTGATGGACTCGCGGAAAAGCTGAAACAAAGGGGAGGACAGTAGGTAAGTAAATCGTTGACTCATCTACCACAGTAAATTAGATCTTCCCCGTACTTTTCGGAGACGTTGAATGAAGGAGTCGCTGAAGTGAACACATTATGTAAGGCAGAGGTAGGTACATAAATATCGTAGCAATTTTCAAGCTGTACAGTCCAATTTCTTTCCTCTCTTAGTACGACGAAATATACCCACGTTAAATGGCTTTACTCGTCCTATATTGTACGTAGGTACCTTAAAGAACTGTTTGTTCACGTAACAAATGAGATCGATTTCGGTCGGTTTAAACTTTAGCCCGAACAAGGTATGCGTGATGACGTCACATTGCCACGGGTAAAGCATCTTATCCACTCGCTGGATACAAGGTACTGTCATTAGTCGCTCACTATAGTCCAATACTTTCTCGTGAAGATGGGGAATAAGTTTGGTCATTTATCGTAGGAATTTTCAAGCTGTACAGTCCAATTTCTTTCCTCTCTTAGTACGACGAAATATACCCACGTTAAATGGCTTTACTCGTCTTATATTGTACGTAGGTACCTTAAAGAACTGTTTGTTCACGTAACAAATGAGATCGATTTCGGTCGGTTTAAACTTGAGCCCAAACAAGGTATGCGTGATGACGTCACATTGCCACGGGTAAAGCATCTCATCCACTCGCTGGATACAAGGCACTGTCACCGATACAGCAGTAGGTCTACTGACAGGGGCGGGGTGGCTAGAGTGGACAGCATTCTTCTACGGAACTTACGCTAGAGGCAATATGAAAGCTATACTCGGAGATTATAACGTTTCTATCGGTTATCTGGTGTCGAACTTTTTGTTCTTCTTAATTACGTTTATACTCATCTGCAAGAATGTTACAAAAACAGTGCGGCATAAGATTATGGAGCGAGAGAATGGAAACTATCTCTACTCGAATTTAATTTTCGGCGGCTGGGATTACTGTCTTCAGAATGAAATCAATGCTAAGATGCGACAGAAAGCTATCTTCACTCAGCTGAAACATCTCCTGGACTTGGAACTGTCACAGTCTAGAGGACATAGAGATAAAGATAACAATCTTCGTGTTATGCCGATCCGACTTTTCATCAATGTTATTGTGTTGGCTTTGCTTGTTACTTCTGGCTATATTGTGACTCTCATGTTACATGTTACTTATCCCTGGCATATTCTCCTCTCTGAATATTCTGTACCCCTAACGATAGCCCTCCTCAATAGAATTGTTGGTTTTATCTTTGAGAAGATAACACTCATTGAAAACTACAATTACTTCAACGTGTTGCGTGTTACAGCCTTGCGATGTTTAATATTAAGACTGACCAACCTAACTGTATTTATGTTCTCTCTGTACAGCAGGTTAAATTGTCCCAGGAAATATAATGAGTGTGCAAGTGCTGCTTGTAATACACCTCTATGTTGGGAATCTTACGTCGGTCAACAGATCTATAAGCTCATCATTAGCGATGTTCTTCTACAAGTGTTTCTCACTTTCTTTCTTCATTTTCCGCGTAGTTTCCTTTACAAGCATCTCCATTGTTCTAGTCTTCGTCAAGAATTCCTTCTCTTTCAACATTATCTGGATTTAGTATACTTGCAGTTGCTTGGCTTCCTAGGAATTTTCTACGCTCCCTTCTTACCACTGCTTCTCTGCTTACTCCTGTTTATTTTATTCTACGTAAAGAAGTTTGCGTGTATTTACAATTGTGTGCCACCGTTACGTGTTCATTATGGTTTTCGCTGCAGTGCACACTTCATGTCTATACTTTTCCTATGCTATGTTCTATCCCTCCTACCCATCACTTATTCTATTCTTTATATTATGCCGTCTCGGTCTTGTGGTCCGTTCAAAGGTTTGCTAAGCGTTGCTCATCTTATAAAAGACACTTACACTCAACTGCCTGTATGGATTACAAGTTCTATTACTCACATGTTTAACACTCCTTATTTCCTGCTAATCAGTATCATATTGCTATTGGTTCTCTACTATTACCACAATGTATCCGTAACTAATAGAGAAATGGTGCAGATTCTCAAGAAACAACTCATTCTGGAGGGCCAGGACAAACAGTTTCTACTAGACAGACTAAGTGCGTTCATTAAACAACAGCAAGATAAGCAGAAAGCTGCCATGGCACGCTCTGTCAACTAAAAGTATCAACTAAAATCATCGAATCTTCATAAAAAATAAACTGCCACAAAGTTCATCACAGGAGATGAAAATTGCTTGTGATATTCCATTACTCTCATCTCCTCTGTTGTAACTCATTACCATTTACCACTGTTGACTCAGAACAAAGGATAGACTAAAAATGATATATGATCATGTCACTTAATTATTATTATAATAATTAGGCTTTATTTCCTTCCAATGATTTCAAAAAAAAAAAAAAAAAAAAAAAAAAAAAAAATGTGTAGGATTATGTAAGAATAAATTTTAATAAACTTTCGTTTCATAAGAATTTTTTTTTTTTTTTACTGTTTATGGTTTGTTCTAAATAGGTATTGTTCTAAGCATCCTTCAAAAATCTACCAGAAAAAGAAAACTAGAAAATCAAAAAGAAAAATTCTTCTGCCCACAAATTTCATTCAATTTAAAAAAGTTTTATACATTTATTTGTATGTTCATTTATTATAAAAATTAATTAATATGATAAGGTCAAAAATAAATAAAAAATTGTTTATACTGTGAGGATAAAGGCACACTTTACTCTGGCAGAAATAAACCAAGTGTATTTAATTCTAGTCACTTTATAGTAAGTAACTTCTTTACCCCAGTGGCCAGGTATTAAATAAGATCAAATTTTTTGACCTGACCTGGAATCAAACCGGGACTTACTTGTGCTGGAATATGAGTTTTAAGAAATTGTACATATTCAAACGAAAATTACAAGTGTTTATTAATTCCAACAAAAAATGGTCACAGAGGGATACTATAGTGGGGAATAATATCGACGCATGCGCAGAGCGTTGCATTCTCAATAGCGTGGTTTATTAATATGAAAAACCCTGTTTAGGATCTACCCTCCCTGTAGTATTCGCTATAGTTTGGTTTATTAATACGGGCCTTAAATGTTAAATGTGATGCATGTAATTAGTCACATATTCAGTTGATGAATTAAAATCCCAAGTAACTCATTACCAAGGAAGTTCAAATGCCATATTGCAATGGCACCATACTATTTTGCCATATTTTAGCAAAATTTGGAAAAATGCCATAAAAATCCTAAAAAGGCTTATATTGCCATGAAAAATGCCATAAAAAGCCTAAAAAGACTTGTTTTTTTTTTTGCCATATTTAAGCATTTTTAAATAGTGGTTATGAATTTTAGCAAAATTTGGAAAAATGCCATAAAAATCCTAAAAAGGCTTATTTTGCCATGAAAAATGCCATAAAAAGCCTAAAAAGACTTTTTTTTTGCCATATTTGAGCATTTTTGGGTAAAATATAAAACTTTGAGAACAAAGAAAAAAATTGCATTAAAAAAAGTACTAAAAAAGAACCATACTTAAATAGTGGTTATGCATTTTAGCAAAATTTGGAAAAATGCCATAAAAATCCTAAAAAGGCTTATTTTGCCATGAAAAATGCCATAAAAAGCCTAAAAAGACTTGTTTTTTTTTTTGCCATATTTAAGCATTTTTGGGTAAAATATAAAACTTTGAGAACAAAGAAAAAAAAATTGCATAAAAAAAAGTACTAAAAAGAACCATACTTAAACATTTAGCATGAAAGGTTGATTCCTATGTAAAGTCCTCAAAAGTCGGTGGTTATGCATTTGGGAAAACATTTAGCATGAAAGGTTGATTCCTATGTAAAAAGTCCTCAAAAGTCCAAATCTGAAGTCAAAACAGCGAAAAATTATTTTAAAAGGTTGAAAATTCAATTTTTATTTGATATTCCAAGGAAAAATGTAAAATAGTTGACTCTGATTCTTGAAAAAATTGTTATATTGCCATATTTTCCCAAAATAAGTGCCATATTGCCATGTTTTCAGTGCCATATTTTGGAAAAATAAGTGCCATATTCTGAACTTCTCTGCTCATTACCACTGTTGATTCAAAACTAATATACTTACAGCTTGGGAGATATGAATCCAGTCTAATGCAGACACAATGGCATCATTTTTAGACGGCAGTTTGTCATAGTTCCAGTATGTTATTTTGTTGAAATTATCTTTCAGGAAGAAATTTCTTTCATCATCCTCTGCCTGGTGTTGATTGGTTTCTGTGAAGATCAGTCCTTTAAATCCATCTGGCACGGATATGGATGTGCCTTTCAATGGCAATCCTCTAAATGATGCATCCAGCGCTGAAGGAAATTTCAAACTTTGTTTAGACTTCAGATTAAGGATAATTTGCAGCAGACAAATAAGTAATTTAGAATTTGGATCCCATTTGAAATGTCTCCAACTATCAAACTTTACAATAAGTTCTAACATAGGCTCTCATTATCTAAACTCCATCAAAGCTAAAAGATGCATTAAGACTCCAGCGCTGAAGGAAATTTCAAACTTTGTTTAGACTTCAGATTAAGGATAATTTGCAGCAGATAAATAAGTAATTTAGAATTTGGATCCCATTTGAAATGTCTCCAACTAACAAACTTTACAATAAGTTCTAACATGGGCTCTCATTATCTAACCTCCATCAAAGCTAAAAGATGCATTAAGTCCAGCGCTGAAGGAAATTTCAAACTTTGTTTAGACTTCAGATTAAGGATAATTTGCAGCAGATAAATAAGTAATTTAGAATTTGGATTCCATTTGAAATGTCTCCAACTAACAAACTTTACAATAAGTTCTAACATAGGCTCTCATTATCTAAACTCCATCAAAGCTAAAAGATGCATTAAGAAGAAAAAAAGTGTAGGTATGCTTACTTTAAGAGCTTAGAATTTTGTAAGTGAACACAGCATATACTTACTGCTTACTGTTATAATACTTACCGTTGTCACTAGATGAGGGTTTCAAATATGAGGAGAAATATTTGGATACATTAGCTGGTCCATCATGATCAATATAAAATGGCATTGAATGCACACTTGATGTTTTTGGACTCTCCAAAACATCAGTATTTATATTCAGAGTAATTGACATTATACTGTATTTGGATCTACTGATGACACAGTGCTTGGATACCTGTAATCTCCAAAACATCAGTATTTATATTCAGAGTAATTGACATTATACTGTATTTGGATCTACTGATGACACAGTGCTTGGATACCTGTAAAGAGTAAAGCAGGAATGTACATTGAAGATAATTTCATTAGGTATTCCAGAAGTAGGTAGGTGATCAAAAAAATGCCACTTAAAATTTTCGTACTTGAGTAAGAACAACTGCTAAATTAACCTCTACTCACCAGACATGTAAATACAAAAGACAGTACCTACTGTAATCTTTTCAATTATCTATAAAGAATCGGTAACTTGTGAAGCTCTATATCTACTGATGACACAGTGCTTGGATACCTGTAAAGAGTAAAGCAGGAATGTACATTGAAGATAATTTCATTAGGTATTCCAGAAGTAGGTGATCAAAAAAATGCCACTTAAAATTTTGAAACAACTGCTAAATTAACCCCTACTCACCAGACATGTAAATACAAAAGACAATACTGTAATCTTTTCAATTATCTTCAAAGAATTGGTAACTTGTGAAGCTTTATAATTCTATATCAATAGTGTAGGGATGGTAACTTCATCTGATAAAGAAAGCCAAGTAAATAAAGTACGATTCTTAGGGTAATGTTACACCAAGCACGCATTGTTTGCAAAAACAGAGTTTGCAATCATTTTTCCACAAACATTGGCTTGCAAACAGTGTTTGTGTGTGTGCAGAGTTGATCCGGCTGCTGTCGGTTCAAAGGTAATGTTACATCAAAGCACGCATTGTTTGCAAACGTTTACAAACGTTTGCAAATGCACGCTTGGAGTAACATTAAAATAAGCTTGCGGTTCCCTTAAAATGGGCTCGCGGTTCCCTAGGGAACCGCGGTTCCCGGTTTGGCCACCCCTGCTCTATATCAATAGTGTAGGGATGGTAATGATAACTTCATCTGATAAAGAAAGCCAAGTAAATAAAGTACGATTCTTAGGGTAATGTTACACCAAGCGCGCATTGTTTGCAAAAACAGAGTTTGCAATCATTTTTCCACAAACATTGGCTTGCAAACAGTGTTCGTGTGAGTGCAGAGTTGATCCGGCTGCTGTCGGTTCAAAGGTAATGTTACACCAAAGCACGCATTGTTTGCAAACGTTTACAAACGTTTGCAAATGCACGCTTGGAGTAACATTACCCTTACTTTGCAAAAACAGAGTTTGCAATCATTTTTCCACAAACATTGGCTTGCAAACAGTGTTTGTGTGTGTGCAGAGTTGATCCGGCTGCTGTTGGTTCAAAGGTAATGTTACACTGTTTGCAAACGTTTACAAACGTTTGCAAATGCACGCTTGGAGTAACATTACCCTTACGTTGTAATTTTTCAAACTTTGACATTTGTTGGACAAATGTATAGCTGTTAATAAGCAATAGGTAGGTATGATGGTAGGTGGTAAAGCTTACCTCTGGCTCCTTGACTGTTGGAATTGATAGTGTGTTGTACCTCTTAATTGATAGTGTGTTGTAATTGTTAATGTGTTGTACCTCTACGTCCTGTAGGTACCTAAACACAAAGAAGTTATACACTTTATCCTTCTTGTCAACTTAAAATAGGGCAGAAAGCATTAAAAGCTGGGAACTGGGAAAGCAGGAAAGCACATAGGAATAGGAACCGGTAATTTTTTTTCAAATTTTTGAAAGTTGAAAGTTTTCAAACATTACCGCTTGTACAAACAGGGTTGCCAGGTTGCAGTTTTTACAACAGCGGTGCCAAATGGCCAACCAAAAATTACCGTACGTGCAGCGGTGCCAAATGGCTAAACGAGAATATACCGTACGTGTTTTATTTAACCCGGGAAATTTTAAAATTTCAAAAGTTGAAATTGTTGAAAACTCGGCCTCCGGTTCCCAATAGCCAATCCAATAGTTGCATCCTGCTGCTGATTTTTCGCACTCAGGCTGAGTAATAAAGTAAAGGAAATGACCTAAGAAATGCAACAAAAATCACCAAGTACTGAAAAAAAAGAAAAGCAGCAAAGAGGATAGCAAGTAGACCTAAAGAATAGGAATAGAAATAATACAAACAGCAGAGGGAAGTCATCTTCAACATAAATAGGTAAGTTCAATTTTGTCAGCATATTCTGGTCTGAGAATGAAACCTTTACTGACAGTCATCTTGGAGCTATGTACATAGTAGGTACTGGGACATTAGACTTCACAAACAAAGTCAGCAGGCATGTCTTTTTTTCTTAGACCTGCAATAATTCTGGTAAGTTTCTCAATTTCATGTAAATTTAATGATGGTCTTTATGTCTCTCCTTGTATGCTCATGGCATTTTGATTTTTAACTTTTTCTATTTCAGACAATGTTGTCCACACGAGTTCTTTCAAGAATCTATTGGTGTAGATCTCTATCAACTTCAAATAGTCTTCATTCATCTGCGGAAACAAATTCAGAACTTATCAAGAAAATGTTGGGTGAGGAACAATCTATCAACTTCAAATAGTCTTCATTCATCTGCGGAAACAAATTCAGAACTTATCAAGAAAATGTTGGGTGAGGAACAATTTTTTTTTTCTTTTCTTTTCTTTCACTCTCAGGTTTACCACATATTGGAAATGTATTCACAACTTTTAGTAATGTGGACTTGCAAGATCCAAACCTATGATACAGACCTTTCACACTCTAGGAAGTTTATGAGACCTTAGTTTTACAACTTCAGTGTGAGAGGTAGACAGACTTTACTGACAGTGGCAGTCATCTTGGAAGGTAGTGCACCTGTCTAATTAGCTCTAGGTTTCAGGTTTGATTCCCAGTCAATGTGAACATTATACAAAAACAGATAAGGTTTGTTCTTGGAATGGCTAGCTTCCTCCTCTTCTGTCCTACTTCTCTCTCTCTCTCTCTCTCTCTCTTTCTTTGATTTTGAGATGATAAGAAGTCATTAGTTATAGCTCCCTCTATCTAGAAGTAAATAAGTTCAAAAAAAATCTTTATAAGGTTTGATTTTGTTGCAGGTTATGATGATACAAATTGGAACAATGAAGAGAACAGTTTTCTCAATAAATATGATCGAAATAACATCTTGGATAGTTATAAGTTGCTTAAGGTAAATCTAGATCTAACATTATAAGGTTTGATTTTGTTGCAGGTTATGATGATACAAATTGGAACAATGAAGAGAACAGTTTTCTCAATAAATATGATCGAAATAATATCTTGGATAGTTATAAGTTGCTTAAGGTAAATCTAGATCTAACGTTTGAAAAAGAAAGTGAGCACCATACTCACATATGAGTACTCATAGAGGTTATACTCAATAACTGCAATATCATGACCAAAACTTGGACTGAAGACTGAAGTGAGATGAAAATTTCATCCATCTCAATTAGTAATTTTGTGATTATTATGCACATAGATACCTATTGTGACAAATGATTTTTTTATTATATATTTTAATACTTGATTTACTAACATCACTTTGTTTTATACCTTACAGAAATTTGGTTACTCTGATGCTGATATAAAATCTGAATTACGGACACTGTGCTTGAAACCTCAAACAATCACAAGTCGATATCGTATGTTTATAGACTATTGTTTCCAGAAGGACCTTATAAGCCCTACACTTTTAAGGCATTTTGTGAAAACCATGTCATTAAATATTTACCAAATTAAACATAAAGGCTACATTGACAAATATAAAGATGTCTTAGGCCATGTTAACAAGAAGTTAAACATATCTGTTCAATCACTTAGTGAGAAAATGCCTCTGAAAAGAATTCATTGTGAGTTCAGTGTACACCACTTGATGTCAGTTTTAAATATCAGTCATGAGGAAGCAAAGTATAAGTTTAAGAGATATCCAAACTTAAAAAGTCGCAGTTTCAAGTGCATTCAAGAAAATGTTCATGTGCTCACAAAGAAAGTTGGATTTACTCATGAAAGGGTGAGTAAAGCTTATAAGGCTGGTCAGTCAAAAGCATGACATTTTTTTCATGTTAATATGTAAGACGTAGCAATCACCAATTATTTTTCAGCCCTGAATAGCACAAATCATAGCCCAAAACACACATTTCTCGGAGTTTTGGTCCAAGAGTTTTCTTAATCTATACTATATATTTTCCCCACTTTAAGTACTCAATTGTTACACGTACCAACGTAAAATGTGACACTCTGATGACTTTCTGTTTCGTTTCAATTTCAGATAAAGAAAAATGCATTTCTTCTACATGCAGATAAAGAAAACCTGTTGTCCCTACTGAAGAAATATCCAAAGATGGGTTCTGTAGATATGAAGCAGATTATACAAGCCTACCCCATTCTAGTCCTGTCTCCCATCAGAAATATAGAGAGTGTCATTCAATGGTAAGTTACTGTACAGTGTGGAATAGTTTTTTTTTTTTTTTTAGAGAGGTTTGATTGAGGGAACTGTAACTGCTAAGGTCTTATCGTCCCGAAATCGAAGAGAGAAGGAAGACAAGATAGGTCTTTCTAGTATGTCTGCAGATATCATTTCTTTCTTTTCACATATAGCTTTTGTTATTTGGCCTCTTTCTTACCTGTCTATTTTATTATTTCTACTAGCAATTGTGAATCTTAGTGATACTCTCAGCACACAAATTTGAGAAATCCGCGAATACATCAAACAACTTGATTGATAGATTGTTAATGTGTTGTACCTCTACGTCCTGTACCTAAACACAAAGAAGTTATACACTATCCTTCTTGTCAACTTAAAATAATGCAGAAAGCAGGAAAAGCTGGGAACTGGGAAAGCACATATAGGAATAGGAACCGGTAATTTTTTCAAATTTTTGAAAGTTGAAAGTTTTCAAACGTTACCGCTTGTACAAACAGGGTTGCCAGGTTGCAGTTTTTACAACAGCGGTGCCAAATGGCCAACCGAAAATTACCGTACGTGCAGCGGTGCCAAATGGCTAAACGAGAATATATTACCGTACGTGTTTTATTTAACCCGGGAAATTTTAAAATTTCAAAAGTTTTATTTAACCCGGGAAATTTTAAAATTTCAAAAGTTGGAATTGTTGAAAACTCGCGCTCGCCCTCCGGTTCCGCTGAGGTTAAGCAAACACAGTGCGTGATTGGTATCCGGACTATCCGGATTGATCACTAAATGACCAAAGAAATGCAACAAAAATCACCAAGTACTGAAAAAAAAAGAAAAGCAGCGGAAATTTTAAAATTTCAAAAGTTTTATTTAACCCGGGAAATTTTAAAATTTCAAAAGTTGAAATTGTTGAAAACTCGCCCTCCGGTTCCGCTGAGGTTAAGCAAACACAGTGCGTGATTGGTATCCGGACTATCCGGATTGATCACTATGACACCTTGACAGTTGCATCCTGCTGCTGATAAAGTTATTATTTCTACTAGCAATTGTGAATCTTAGTGATACTCTCAGCACTCAAATTTGAGAAATCCGCGAATACATCAAACAACTTGAAAATTTGAAGAAATCAGTAGCACTACAATGGATACCGTCTCACTGTGATTTGTATGGCAATGAAAAAGCTGACTACCTGGCTAAAAAAGGCACCAACGTCATAAAAACATGCGTTTGGGAAAAGCAGCAAAGAGGGTAGCAAGTAGACCTAAAGAATAGGAATAGAAATAATACAAGCAGCAGAGGGAAGTCATCTTCAATATAAATAGGTAAGTTCAATTTTGTCAGCATATTCTGGTCTGAGAATGAAACCATCAAGTACATAGTACGGCCTTCTTTCGATTCAACTAAGAGACTTGTGAAATCCCGTAGTAAAGAAAATTACAACGCCTGGATCCGTGCAGGAAGTCAAGGGAAGAAATGGCAGGCGCTTGAAAAACCCAGACATCATTCCTAAATTACCTAGGAAGGCAATCCGAAGGCATCTGTCGCTCGTTTCCGACTTCTCACGGGGCACGACTATCTATCCCAACATCTCCATAGAATAGGTATCAAAAATTCTCCCAACTGTCCTTTAATAAAGGAACATAATATGTTCCCTTAACTCTCCCATGAACCAAGCACACCTAAATTCCTGTCCAGCCCTGGAAGCCAGCAGTTCCACTGTAGAAAAATCTTGGGACGCGCGTAGGAAAATGACCTAATGGTCAATGTCCTGACATTTGTAAAAAAAACAACAACAAAATAATATGTTCCCTTAACTCTCCCATGAACCAAGCACACCTAAATTCCTGTCCAGCCCTGGAAGCCAGCAGTTCCATTGTAGAAAAATCTTGGGACGCGCGTAGGAAAATGACCTAATGGTCAATGTCCTGACATTTGTAAAAAACAACAACAACAACAACATTTTATTATTTCTCATTGAGTGATACTGCTTGTGAGATTTTGACTAAATAAAAACAACTTATCATTCCAGTGTACAGAAGTTTGGCTACACCCTCGAGCATCTGTCTAAAGCCCCAATGATATTGATCCTGAAACCCTCGACCGTGGAACAAAGACTGACTCAGATACACACAGAGGAATGGCTTCAACCTTACAGCGGGCTTCCACGTACCTTGATGTTGGTGTTAACATTACCGAGCTTGGAGAAGAGAAGAGCCGTACTGCAGGATTTGAACATGAAATGCATCTCGATCAATGTTCTTGCTTGTACGAAAATTTTGTTCAATGCGTAAGTCATACTTTTTTTTATATACCTACCTATATTTGAAGAAGTTTGACAGTGGGAACTATAACTGCTAAGGTCTTATCGTCCCGAAAGAAGACAGGATAGGAGAAAGCCAGCCGTTCCGAGAACGAACATTATCCGTTCAGGATAAAATCCGCACAGTGTAGGTATGCTTACTTTAAGAGCTTAGAATTTTGTAAGTGAACACAGCATATACTTACTGCTTACTGTTATAATACTTACCGCTGTCACTAGATGAGGGTTTCAAATATGAGGAGAAACATTTGGATACATTAGCTGGTCCATCATGATCAATATAAAATGGCATTGAATGCACACTTGATGTTTTTGGACTCTCCAGAACCTAAGGTCTTATCGTCCCGAAAGAAGACAGGATAGGAGAAAGCCAGCCGTTCCGAGAACGAACATTATCCGTTCAGGATAAAATCCGCCACGGGCGGGAATCCTCGCGGCCTAGTGTTTACAAGGCAGACGCGCTAACAACCAAGCTAACAAGGCTGGTAAGTCAGTCTTTTAATTATAATTTATCATTGTCAACTCCGGCAGAGAGTAGCAATGGGAAAACACCAGGCCAGCTTTGGTGTTCTTGATAATATCTCTGCTACTCGTTACTCCAACCATGACAATGCTAGAGTTGAGTTGAAACTCATGTACCAAGCTCACGAATAGAGAGCATAGTCTGAAAGGGGATGATCACCACTATATGTATAGTATGTATCCTAGATGCACTCCTCTTTCCCCTAATATTCCTTCTACTACATTAGCGGCGTACTTCAACTAATTTTACACTACAAGCATTTACTTACCAGTTCTAAAGACGGCAGAGAACTAGATGCATTCCTCTTTCCCCTAATATTCCTTCTACTACATTAGCGGCGTACTTCAAATAATTTTACACTACAAGCATTTACTTACCAGTTCTAAAGGCGGCAGAGAGTTTGTACTTGTGTGTATTTTCAGGAATGTTATAGAAGCTGCGCTGGAGAAGTTGACAAGTGGAAGTGACACAAGTCTAGACACAACACCGTGTCATGATGCAAATGGTAACATTAAAGAAGAACTAATACTTCCTCTCACACTGTACGTTATTGAGAAACAAACCAACTTCACAGGCTATGGGATTTGGGAAGAAGAAGAAGAAGAAGAAGATGGAGAGGTTGAACATAACGCGAATTTAGATAGTCCAGTCAGTATGTTACCCATCAGAAAGAAGAAGAGAAAACCTTCGTTTAGAAACCTACGAAGAAGCTAGTCGAGTTCAGTCAGTAAGTTTGATTGTTGATTGACTTGGGCTGAAATCTAAAGTCCTCAGAAACACGAACAAAGAATAAGACAACTAAATAACGCTCTGATAATAAAAGTAGAAGAAGAATAAAATGTCTCTGGGTTTTGGTGATAAACACAATAAAAGTGGAGGTTTATTTTTCTAAAAAAAATACTTTGTAATATTTTTATAAAATGCAGCTATTTCTTAGCAAGTCCAAAGATTTTTTAAAACAATTTTTACATCATAAGGCATGAATTACGAGATACGAGTAACACTTTACCCACACTGATGTAAACGATGAAATCTTGATTCTTGTAGAAGATCAGTTCATCTTTTGCTTTTCAACAGTAACAGAAGCATCATGATATCTCCATTCGTCTATTTGGAAATGGTTCAAATAGGACAGATCCCATTGTTGTGAACCTGTGAATGGGGAAAAACATCATTATAAAGGTGGCTCTAAAATTTGACTATGGATTGAATTTTTAATGACAATCAACTTGGGGTCATTTTACTACTTTTTACTCTATTACAACTTTCTTCGTGCGGATTTAAACCATTTCCCAAAATTTTCTCAAGAGGTAGAGCCATCAAAAAAGCCCGGCCAGTAGTTACTTGATGGTTCTCATGAGGTCGATAACAACCTAAAAATCAGTGATACTATTTCTCTATTTCTTCGAACATGGACCTCCAGTGTCCCCCAGTCTAGTACTACTACCTCTTACCAATTAGTTTATTGTAAAACTCCTCGAAGTAAGTTTGTTTGAATTCTTCTTCATCATTTTCGTATTTAATTTCCTTCTGAAACAAACTGAGACTCGGGCTGACGTTTTTCTGAAACAGAGAAATATGAACGAATGAAGAGACGCTAATAAACAATTCATATTATACAGAGAAAAATATCTAAATAGGAACGTATTCTAGTTGGTTGGTATGAGAGCAAGATTATCAGTTGCCATAAATAGAGCAGCAAGCATGTGCATTAGGGATTAGTTGTAGTAGAAGGATGTGGAAGAATGGAGAGAGTTTATTGGGATTTGAGGATCGGCCAATTAGTTGGTAAAAAAAAACACTGTCCTTCGAGTATATCGGTAATAAGTTATTAAATAAAACGTTAATATTTCTGAAAATAGTTCTAGCTGGTATATATTTTCATCAACCTCAGTGGTGTAGTGGTTAGCGCGGTGGACTTAGGATCTGGAGGTTGGTGGTTCGAGTCCAAGTCAAGTCATAAAATTTAGCGTAATGCATTAAGCAGGGAACGACATTTGTGACAAGCATTTATGCTTAACACAATTAAAATTCCTCTTTTTTGTGTGTGTATTTTCGGGTATGAATTCCTTAACGCACCTTTACATCATGGAAGACAGCATAGCAGTACGCTTTGAGAGTTGCTTTCACATCTGCATTGATGTTCAACAAAACACTCACGGCATTGCTTGGTTTGGATTTCTTGGATAGTATAAACCACTGTCTGTATTTGTTTACGCACACAGATGACTGTGGTTGGACGTTCAACACAGATGCTCCCAGGGTAATGTTCATATTGAACGCTTGTTTTTCCGTGAGAGGGAATAGAATCCTTTCTTGAACTCGAACTTGTGACGGACTAAAACAAAAGAGACCATAAAAAGTTTATGAAAACCACATTCTTTCTTTTCAAAGGAAAAACAAATTTTTACCTCAAGGGACAATCAGGGAGCAGGCCTGTGTTTTTCTCCATACACAAAAAAGCCTACCTAGCGGCTTAGGTGTAGGGACTAATGGGCCAAAAGTGTGTTAAGGCCTGTACACACAGATGCTCCCAGGGTAATGTTCATATTGAACGCTTGTTTTTCCGTGAGAGGGAATAGAATCCTTTCTTGAACTCGAACTTGTGATGGACTAAAACAAAAGAGACCATAAAAAGTTTATGAAAACCACATTCTTTCTTTTCAAAGGAAAAAAAAATTACCTCAAGGGACAATCAGGGAGCAGGCCTGTGTTTTTCTCCATACACAAAAAAGCCCACCTAGCGGCTTAGGTGTAGGGACTAATGGTCCCAAAAGTGTGTTAAGGCCTGTATTTCAGTGACAACTGTACTGATGAATATGATGGGGAAGCCACTGTGCCGTTTACACTCGAGCCTGGATTGAATATATCAGAGTGGGAACAAACAAATGCTAATGGAACGGAAAACAGTAGAAAAATGGTTAGCAATGAAGGTATTCTAAGAAATGAATATGTAAATAGAACCCAAAACAGTGGAAATATAGGCCACAATGAACATATTCTAAGAAATTACTATACTACTGGAACCGACCACAGAGGAATCATAGACAGCGATGAACGACCAGTCAGAATTAGGGAACAAGATTACAATGTCCTCCTAGCTGAGAAATACATGAAAGAACTACAAGATCTTGACGAATATGTTGATAAAGTACACAATAAAATCAACGCAACTCATTTGAAATTCACTCAACTCTTTGATAAGCTCTCCTACAGCATGAGTAAGTTTAAAGGTTTAAAGTTTTACTTATTTGAGGCTTGTGCTTTTTTATACTGCTCGAGTAGCGCTAGATTCGTAGAAGCTCAACCCATATTTAGGACTGTTGCCCCTACACGTAAGCCTCAGAGTAGGCCTTTTGTGTTGGAGGTAATAGAGCTAGGTCGCGTCTTCAATTCCCGCCCGGGGCGAACATTATCCCATACAGATAAGGTGCGTTTTCGGAACGACTGGCTTTTTCCTATCCTGTCTTCCTCCTCTCTGATTTCGGGACAACACCTACATTGTTACAGTTCCCTCTATCAAACCTTTAATGGCCAATGCCAATCTTAGCACGGTGTCAAGAGTTAGCACGGTGTCAAGGGTTTTCTTTGACGAACCCATTTGATTTAAACAAGCCAGTATGTCTTGCACTCTGGATTAACTGAAAACTCTCTGCGCTAAGATCGAGCATTACATTACATGCCTCGGTGATGTAGTGGTTAAGGCGCTCGCCTGGTAAACAGGAGGGCGTGGGTTCAATCCCAGCCGAGGTATGGAATTTTATCCTCAATATAATTTGAGAATTTGACCACAATAATAGTAGTAGCCTACTGCTGGAGTAAAGGGACTTTTCAGTCCTATTCGAGCAGTATAAATAAGCACTATTATTATTATTATTATTATTATTATTATCATCCCAAAATCGAAGAGAGAAGGACAGGATAGGACTGATAGGAGAAAGCTAGCCGTTCCGAGAATGAACCTTAGCTAGAAAGTCTGCCCCAGTCAGGAACTTACCTCCAGCCACACCTACAAGTGATTTTCCCAGGGAAGACAGAGCTAGGGCGTAAATGACACAGCTTTGGGGGAACAGAGGCAGCATGAGTTCCACACACATTGCTACATCATTGATCAGATCAGCAAGAATACGCCATCGTTTACAGTCCGCATCTAGAATTGTTCTGTAAATAAGAGAGCAAGAATTTTGATGATTATTTGTTCTTGGAACGACTGGCTTTCTCTTTTCCTGGCTCTCTCTGGTTGTGGGATGATAATAAGACCTCTATTGTTACAGTGGCTGTATATTAACTTGTATTTTCCTTTTGCAATTCCCAGGCGGTAATGGTGGGGAATGGTACAATGTTCCATTTCCCTATTCCCACCATGAAAATTGTAAAAGGGAAATATGAATTTACTTGAGTACAGCCATAAGTTTAACCTTCTAGTTAAGCACAGAAATTAAAATAATAACAAATATCTGACTTGAATAATGGGTCATAAAGGCTAAAGTTTAGAAGAATAGGCTTAAATTAGACCCTGTTCTTCTATTCCATCAGCTTAACTTCAAGCATGAAAGTCAAACGGACTTGGAGTTTTGTAGTCAAATTGACGAATTAGAAGATGTCAGGAGTTATGATAACGATGCTTCCATTATCAGCACAAAAAATGAGAATGTATCTGATGCAAATACGAATCATTGTAACACAAAAAACATAAAAGATAGTCATGTAAGTTCAAATCATAAGAAAAAGGATACAAAAAACCAAAGTACAAGTAATGGTCTCAGTGTGGAAATTACTAATGAATCCAACACAGAATCTAATAACAGAAGCAATTCATCAGAACATATCAATGAGAATTCTTCGATAATTCCAAGGCAAGATCAAGTTTTTGCGGACGACTTGGACTTTTTGGAGCCTAGTGAACAATTGATTTTGATCTACTTGGATCAGCAACTTTTAAGTGACTTGAACCTGAAAGTCGGAGCCAAGTTCTGCCTGTCACCTTACCGAGAAACATACCGTTGTCAAAAAGTTATCCTCCATGCATTGGTAAGTTGTATTCCCTCTACAAATACCTGAAAACGACTGCTACCATGCTCCTTAGTAATTTTTCTCCTAAGTACACAAAACTATGAAGTTTAGCACCATTGAGTGTGGGGAAAAAATCCATACTTTTCCTTAACATTGGAAATTAATGTATTTTATTATTTAATAATTAAAGTTGACTAACTATTATTACCATATTATATTTGATTACTACAGATGCCTAAGGACGCAGAGAGTAAAAACCTGCCCGATATTGATGAAGACATAGACAAAGATTTCCTAGTAAAGTTCTTCCATGCTAGTTACTATCCCATCCTGAACCACAACGCCATACTGAGCCTCTCAGTACGGTCTATGACAATACCTATTCGTGTGGAGCTCATACCTAGCAGTGTCAAATACTGTTTGTACGATAACAAGATACAACGTGAAGTTCAAATCAGCTATGAGGAGTATGTGCCTGTAAAACAAAAAGTTGTTCAGTCAGAAGGTGGAGTATTCATAATAGGTATTTTTATCTTTCATGTCCCTAGGTATTCAAAAAGGAAGCAAAATAAGCAAGAATTCCTATTGTGTGTATCTAAATGAAAAGTTGAAATCCCATGCTAAACTAAAGTCCGAACACAGCAGTTGGCCAGTGTTTGCATTCCATCAGCTTAACTTCAAGCATGAAAGTCAAACGGACTTGGAGTTTTGTAGTCAAATTGACGAATTAGAAGATGTCAGGAGTTATGGTAACGATGCTTCCATTATCAGCACAAAAAATGAGAATGTATCTGATGCAAATACGAATCATTGTGACACAAAAAATGTAAAAACATGAGAGTCTGGACATTTTTTATGTTCAGCCACACGTTTTTCTATAGCTCTCATAGTCATACCTATATACTGAGTACAATGTAAGTAGCAAATTTTTATTATGTTCCCCTCTTGCCCCCTCTGGTATGGTGCCCAAGATGTTGCTATAGTTTCTACTTAATGGGGCTTGCCAAACATCCTAATTTGAGAGGCTGTCCAAGCCAGGCATTCTATAGCAAAACAATTGTACTTGGGATTATCTCATCATAAAATAATGAGTTTTTTCCAACTTAGACCTCTTTTATACTTGAGCTTTTTTTTGTTCCAGATCCTCATAGCAAAGATCACAAATACAAATAACAAAAAGGTATTCTACTCACTTATCAAAGGTTGGAATGAATCTAAGAATGATGACAATATTGTAAGAGACTTTTTACTGATAGATGAAGGCGAGAATTTTCTGGACCTATGTTTATAACAGCACCCATTAAGGAGCTGAAGGCTAGCTTTGACGTGTTACTTGACGTAGTATTTCGTTTCCAGAAGATTGAATTCTTTGGTTTTTTTTTTTTCAGTGGATCTTGAAGACAATTCTTCAACGCCTGACACGCTCAAACCCAATCTGTTATTCCTTTTATATTTTCCTTGCTTCAGGATAACAGAAATCTCCTGTTAGAAACTCTGATCCAATATAAACTGAAACGCGAGCATTACAATATGAATGACATTGATATCAATAAAGTGAGCAAGCAATGTGAAGGCTATACTGTACAGGACATGTGTGATGTTGTCGATAAAGCATTGTTCCACTATTTACACACTAAGGGTAAGAGACTTTTTACTGATAGATGAAGGCGAGAATTTTCTGGACCTATGTTTATAACAGCACCCATTAAGGAGCTGAAGGCTAGCTTGAAAAAAAAAAAAAAATGGACGGTCGAAAAGCTGACCACTCACGTTCAGTGACCCAAAACTATAAAAATTGGCAGGATGCCCGGCCTAACAAAAGCACTATGACAAAGGGTAACCATTACGTCGTGAACATTCCTAGTAAACGTTTTGGTATTAAAACAATTAACTTCTTTATGTTCTAACCCTCTGCCTATTTTCTTACTGAATTCTTTGACGTGTTACTTGACGTAGTATTTCGTTTCCAGAAGATTGAATTCTTTTTTTTTTTTCTTCAGTGGATCTTGAAGACAATGATGCTTCAACGCCTGACACGCTCAAAATATGTACATATATAGCTTCTGACAAACCTACCTGTTACAATTTTCCATGAGTTTTTTAGATTACTTGTACCATATGATTCATTGCAATGTAATGTATGTTTTACATTTGAACTATGTGTAGCACTCATTTTTACATCAATCTTTTCAAAATCCAATCATAGATCCAATGATGGTCACTTTGTCTCTCTTTTCATCTTTCCTTGTCCTTTATTGAACTAGGGATCCCATGTTTCTCATGTTAAAGAGCTATATCCCAAGATAGGTTTATCAATTTGAAAAATACTGGTGCAACGGGCAATCTTCTGTTTAAATTTTAACTACGTACGTAACCACTTCACTTATCACTTCACTTTTGATATTTGATTTTGATAGTTTTGATGATAAAGTTGATAGCATTTAAAATTTGAAAATTTCGCGCGACTTGTCAAATGTTGCAACTTTACCACTCGGCAACACCGCACTCATTTCGATTTGCAAGATGGAGAAACTCGCGCAAATTTTCAAACTGTTAAATTTTGTATTTCTTATCAAGTACCGTGTTTTTTTCATAAAGTTAATCTTCCAAACCCTTTTCTTCCGCATTTTGTACACGATTCGTTTCCTAGTGAGCAATGCTGTGTTAATTTTCCTCACCCTTGTCCTGATACCTCTAGCTTTGGTCCCAATGTACATGACTTGCTACATACCGTTCACTCTCTCTTGACAGTGACTTATGAATATGTATGAGATATGAGCTCTCATGGTTTATTATTATGCTAATCAGACAAACACAACCAGGGGATTGATCATCAGATAGTCAAGAGAGCCAGGGGATACCTAGGGTCATCAAAATGTATGAAGGGGAAGTGCATTTTATTAGCCGAAATGACTGTTCTATGTATGTCTCCACTTTGTTGCTCAATGGCTTACATAGGAAATACCCTTTTTACAATGTAAGTAGCAAATTTTTATTATGTTCCCCTCTTGCCCCCTCTGGTATGGTGCCCAAGATGTTGCTATAGTTTCTACTTAATGATGCTTGCCAGACATCCTAATTTGAGAGGCTGTCTGAGCCAGGCATTCTATAGCAAAGCAATTGTACTTATGATTATTCACCATAAAATAATGTGTTTTTTTTTTCAACTTAGACCTCTTTTATACTAGAGCTGTAGCAAATTTTTATTATGTTCCCCTCTTGCCCCCTCTGGTATGGTGCCCAAGATGTTGCTATAGTTTCTACTTAATGATGCTTGCCAAACATCCTAATTTGAGAGGCTGTCTGAGCCAGGCATTCTATAGCAAAACAATTGTACTTATGATTATTCACCATAAAATAATGAGTTTTTTTTTCAACTTAGACCTCTTTTATACTAGAGCTTTTTTGTTCCAGATCCTCATAGCAAAGATCACAAATACAAAGAACAAAAAGGTATTCTACTCACTTATCAAAGGTTGGAATGAATCTAAGAATGATGACAATATCTACTTCAACAAGAAATTTGCAAACTCTGTTGACCTGCAAGAAAAAGATATTGTACACTTTGATGTTGTGGATGCCAATACTTTGAATACACTCTCAAAAGTATTTTTCAAAACAACACCTGAAGATTATGTTAAAATGGTAAAACCTACTTCTTTTATCTTATATGCAAAAAACAAGCTTTGTTTTTCCTGTATTGGCTTTATATACATATATTCAGGACATTTCAGTTTCCTTTCAAAATTGAGTAAGCATAATTTATTAAACCATGCTATAAGAAAAATTTGGGGTAACCTGCAAAGTAGTTTCTCTCTTGATTTTTATGAAGGTTCTGCTTGAGTACTTATACCTAATACTCCTCTTTTTTTCTGACATAATAGATTGATAGATAGTGGTACCATGATACTAACAATGATTTTCTTTTTTTCCAGGATACATGCTCTGTTAAATTGGAGGACACCATTCTAAACCAAGTCAGGTGTGTTTGCAAGAATAGTAAACTGCCCATCTGGATTAATAATCAAATTGTCATTTTCATTTTTATAGGTAAGTACACTTTACAAAGGTCCTGATTGATACTTGAATCTATTTTTATTATTTTCTAATGGTCCTAATATGTTAATTTTATTGTTTTATTCATGTTATGTATACTAATATTTCTAAATTATTTGCAGATAGTTTGGAACCATCCTGTGACTTTGGCCTACTACAACAAGACACAGAACTTCATTTTGTCCCCCCAGAACCAGAGTCTCATAAACCTAGTATCAATCAGCCTCAGCCAACCACAATGCTAGGGAGTCTAGTGAACAACTATTTCAATTTGAGTCATATGGATGTTTCTTTCAATGAGTTTTGTAACAGGCCAATGTATGCCAGAATTTGTTCTTTGGGCCCACAAAAACCTGGTAAGATTGATCAAATTCATATCTTTATACGCTAGGGAGTCTAGTGAACAACTATTTCAATTTGAGTCATATGGATGTTTCTTTCAATGAGTTTTGTAACAGGCCAATGTATGCCAGAGTTTGTTCTTTGGGCCCACAAAAACCTGGTAAGATTGATCAAATTCATATCTTTATAGGTACAGTTTGCTTCCCAAACGAATTAAGTTGGAATAAATTAAAATCTTATTCAGCTGGCTGGCTGTAAGAGCCAGATAAGTTACTATTGTCTTATAGTAACTTATCCTGAGATCATGATACATATAAATATATATAATATATAAAACTAGTTTGAGACTTCTGGTGTCATGAAGGAATTACAGACATACCTACAGATACGAGTAGGCCAAAGAAAAAGAAATTCAAATTTCTCAAGAAAACTCCATTTTCTCAGAGCATAATAGGTCTGGTGTCATGAAGGAATTACAGACATACCTACAGATACGAGTAGGCCAAAGAAAAAGAAATTCAAATTTCTCAAGAAAACTCCATTTCCTCAGAGCATAATAGGCTATAAACACTGTGGCCTTCACCAATCTTATCCTCAAGGAAGAGGAAAATTATAAATATAACAACTTAAACCTAATACATTAAGACGTTATTATTTCTACTAGCAATTGTGAATCTTAGTGATACTCTCAGCACTCAAATTTGAGAAATCCGCGAATACATCAAACAACTTGAAAAATTGAAGAAATCAGTAGCACTACAATGGATACCCTCTCACTGTGATTTGTATGGCAATGAAAAAGCTGACTACCTGGCTAAAAAAGGCACCAAGATCATAAATACATCCGTTTGCCGGCCTTCTTTCGATTCAACTAAGAGACTTGTGAAATCCCGTAGTAAAGAAAATTACAACGCCTGGATCCGTGCAGGAAGTCAAGGGAAGAAATGGCAGGCGCTTGAAAAACCCAGACATCATTCCTAAATTACCTAGGAAGGCAATCCGAAGGCATCTGTCGCTCGTTTCCGACTTCTCACGGGGCACGACTATCTATCCCAACATCTCCATAGAATAGGTATCAAAAATTCTCCCAACTGTCCTTTAATAAAGGAACATAATATGTTCCCTTAACTCTCCCATGAACCAAGCACACCTAAATTCCTGTCCAGCCCTGGAAGCCAGCAGTTCCATTGTAGAAAAATCTTGGGACGCGCGTAGGAAAATGACCTAATGGTCAATGTCCTGACATTTGTAAAAAACAACAACAACAACAACATTTTATTATTTCTCATTGAGTGATACTGCTTGTGAGATTTTGACTAAATAAAAACAACTTATCATTCCAGTGTACAGAAGTTTGGCTACACCCTCGAGCATGAGAAAGGCAAACTCTTTTCGACCATTTTCAAAATGTTTACTGTAAACAGCGGCGGAACCGTTCATTTCTCGAACCTCGGGCCATGGGGCTATTTTCAATTTACCTGTATTGGAATTGATCTTTTCACTCCCTTTGTACTTGTGTGTATTTTCAGGAATGTTATAGAAGCTGCGCTGGAGAAGTTGACAAGTGGAAGTGACACAAGTCTAGACACAACACCGTGTCATGATGCAAATGGTAACATTAAAGAAGAACTAATACTTCCTCTCACACTGTACGTTATTGAGAAACAAACCAACTTCACAGGCTATGGGATTTGGGAAGAAGAAGAAGAAGAAGAAGATGGAGAGGTTGAACATAACGCGAATTTAGATAGTCCAGTCAGTATGTTACCCATCAGAAAGAAGAAGAGAAAACCTTCGTTTAGAAACCTACGAAGAAGCTAGTCGAGTCCAGTCAGTAAGTTTGATTGTTGATTGACTTGGGCTGAAATCTAAAGTCCTCAGAAACACGAACAAAGAATAAGACAACTAAATAATAAAAGTAGAAGAAGAATAAAATGTCTCTGGGTTTTGGTGATAAACACAATAAAAGTGGAGGTTTATTTTTCTTTTTTACTTTGTAATATTTTTATAAAATGCAGATATTTCTTAGCAAGTCCATAGATTTTTTTAAAACAATTTTTACATCATAAGGCATGAATTACGACATCAACAAATTCACAACAGTCTGACTTTTTTACTGGGAAAATTCAGTGAGGACAATATTTACAACAACTTGCAACTTGTTCTGTACCCCGTGTAAGTATCTAGGGTAGTGAACTAGGGACCACCGCTTTACTTCCTGAAACAAAGCTCTGCGAAGTTTGAGTGACCTGGGGCGTAAGGTGAATTCAACAAATTCACAACAGTCTGACTTTTTTACTGGGAAAATTCAGTGAGGACAATATTTACAACAACTTGCAACTTGTTCTGTACCCCATGTAAGTATCTAGGGTAGTGAACTAGGGACCACCGCTTTACTTCCTGAAACAAAGCTCTGCGAAGTTTGAGTAACCTGGGGCGTAAGGTAAATTCCGGAGAAAGGCAAACTCTTTTCGACCATTTTCAAAATGTTTACTGTAAACAGCGGCGGAACCGTTCATTTCTCGAACCTCGGGCCATGGGGCTATTTTCAATTTACCTGTATTGGAATTGATCTTTTCACTCCCTTTGTACTTGTGTGTATTTTCAGGAATGTTATAGAAGCTGCGCTGGAGAAGTTGACAAGTGGAAGTGACACAAGTCTAGACACAACACCGTGTCATGATGCAAATTGCGCTGGAGAAGTTGACAAGTGGAAGTGACACAAGTCTAGACACAACACCGTGTCATGATGCAAATGGTAACATTAAAGAAGAACTAGTACTGCCTCTCACACTGTACGTTATTGAGAAACAAACCAACTTCACAGGCTATGGGATTTGGGAAGAAGAAAAGGTAAATTCCGGAGAAAGGCAAACTCTTTTCGACCATTTTCAAAATGTTTACTGTAAACAGCGGCGGAACCGTTCATTTCTCGAACTTCGGGCCATGGGGCTATTTTCAATTTACCTGTATTGAAATTGTATTGGAATTGATCTTTTCACTCCCTTTGTACTTGTGTGTATTTTCAGGACTGTTATAGAAGCTGCGCTGGAGAAGTTGACAAGTGGAAGTGACACAAGTCTAGACACAACACCGTGTCATGATGCAAACGGTAACATTAAAGAAGAACTAATACTTCCTCTCACACTGTACGTTATTGAGAAACAAACCAACTTCACAGGCTATGGGATTTGGGAAGAAGAAGAAGATGGAGAGGTTGAACATAACGCGAATTTAGATAGTCCAGTCAGTATGTTACCCATCAGAAAGAAGAAGAGAAAACCTTCGTTTAGAAACCTACGAAGAAGCTAGTCGAGTTCAGTCAGTAAGTTTGATTGTTGATTGACTTGGGCTGAAATCTAAAGTCCTCAGAAACACGAACAAAGAATAAGACAACTAAATAACGCTCTGATAATAAAAGTAGAAGAAGAATAAAATGTCTCTGGGTTTTGGTGATAAACACAATAAAAGTGGAGGTTTATTTTTCTAAAAAAAATACTTTGTAATATTTTTATAAAATGCAGCTATTTCTTAGCAAGTCCAAAGATTTTTTAAAACAATTTTTACATCATAAGGCATGAATTACGAGATACGAGTAACACTTTACCCACACTGATGTAAACGATGAAATCTTGATTCTTGTAGAAGATCAGTTCATCTTTTGCTTTTCAACAGTAACAGAAGCATCATGATATCTCCATTCGTCTATTTGGAAATGGTTCAAATAGGACAGATCCCATTGTTGTGAACCTGTGAATGGGGAAAAACATCATTATAAAGGTGGCTCTAAAATTTGACTATGGATTGAATTTTTAATGACAATCAACTTGGGGTCATTTTACTACTTTTTACTCTATTACAACTTTCTTCGTGCGGATTTAAACCATTTCCCAAAATTTTCTCAAGAGGTAGAGCCATCAAAAAAGCCCGGCCAGTAGTTACTTGATGGTTCTCATGAGGTCGATAACAACCTAAAAATCAGTGATACTATTTCTCTATTTCTTCGAACATGGACCTCCAGTGTCCCCAGTACTACTACCTCTTACCAATTAGTTTATTGTAAAACTCCTCGAAGTAAGTTTGTTTGAATTCGTCTTCATCATTTTCGTATTTAATTTCCTTCTGAAACAAACTGAGACTCGGGCTGACGTTTTTCTGAAACAGAGAAATATGAACGAATGAAGAGACTTTAATAAACATTTCATATTATACAGAGAAAAATATCTAAATAGGAACGTGTTCTAGTTGGCAAAAACCCAATAGACTATTGTGTGTGGGGATTCATAAAGGATCTCATTTATGAAACACCCGTAGAAAGCGAAGAAG